>NC_055967.1:6903954-7116454 GCF_018492685.1 Alosa sapidissima | reverse complement strand
CAGCCCCTCATGAAACAAGAGCATCACATGCAACCACCACAACCACTTTAAACACTGGGTTAATTAGACCAAGTTTAAAAAGTAAATAAATAAAATTAAAAAAACTAAACATAACAGTACATATAGATGAAAAAAAGAAGGTTTCATGCACTGCTGTTCCCCCCACTCACTCACAGACACACATGGCAAAGCCCTCACAGGTACACAATATGTGGGTCTTATACTGTTGTTCTCCAGGAAAAAAAGAGAGAAAATCAGATCATGATTGAGGAGTGCTTTGCAAGGCGGCAATATGCCAGCGGTGACCATGACTGTAACACTATGGGTGTGGGTGAAAGAGAGAAAGAAAAAAAAAAAGAGAGAAAGAATGTGAGACAGGGGGAGAGGTAGAGACAATTGACAAGAAACACAAACACTGACAGATAAAAGAAGACAAATATGAGCAAGAGAAAGAGAGAGATTGAGAGAAAGAAAGAAAGAAAGAAAGAAAGAAAGAAAGAAAGAAAGAGAGAGAGGGAGAGGGAGAGGGAGAGAGAGAGAGAGAGAGAGAGTCCATGGCTGGCTGGCTGGCCGGCCCACTGAGGGCTCGTTTGTCAGCAGTCGATAACATGAATCAATGTCCATTTGGTGTGCGGAGCTGCAGCTAAAGAGGGTTTCAGCACATGAAAACAGCACATGAACGATGGCTGGGGGGGAAACGTCCTCACACAAACAGGACTCATTCAGTATCAGCACACACACATACAAATACAACAACAATTTCAACTGGACACCACAGAAACAGAATCCCTGCCCAGAACAGAAACAACTACATGAGTTTCAGGTCCAACCTCCATTTTGCTTGTATTATTAGCATTTGAAATATATTTCAGAGCAGTAAAAATTAATCCATCTTAGTGTAGGTAGTTGTTTTTTTTAATTATTTTGATGTCTCCAATGTGTAGCTGAGAACATTCAAGACAACATGGATGTCGGAGGCTCCATTTTATTTTCTGGGTATATGGCTGATTATTTCACAACATACTGTATTTTGATGCTCTCAAAGCCATCTGCATCCAGCAATAGGTAGGTCTCTAACTCCCCCTAGTGGTACAACATTTGTATCCCTCTTAGCCTTCACTTCCTCTTGCAGTTTCTTCATTTATTCATCTCCAGGTGGCTGCAGTTCTGTTAAATATTCTGTTTGAAGACTGAGCTTCCTATAATTCATGCACATTTGTGATCGTTTCAGGCAATTTTATACATTTTGCACATTTTTTTTAGGGCCTATGCAAATACAAATGCTAGAAAAAATAGAATCCCTACAAAAGTTAGAAAACTACATCTGTACTACAAAATAAAATCTTCATGATTTTCTATTCTAAACCCGTGTACTTTATTGCTGACCACACAATGGTGCGGGGCTGACTTAAATAAACAGAAGTTGCACAGAGCACACAAGCAGACACAAACACACACCTGCTTTTTGTTCCTATGTTGACCAGTGATGAGCCTCTGAGTTCTTGCATTGCTGTTGGTCTGAGTTTTTGATTTTCCTGTAGAACAGAACACAGAGAGAGATAGAGGGGGGGGGGGGGGGGGGGGCACGGACAAACACAGAATGTTCATGAGAAACAAACTGAACCAAAACATCACAGGCATATAAGCTTGAGGGCAGGAGCCTGTACAGCAGAGAGAGAGAGAGAGAGAAAGAAAAAAAAAAGAGAGAGAGAGAGAGAGAGAGAGAGAAAGAGAGAGAAAGAAAAAGAGAGAGCGAGAAAGAAAAAGAAAGAAAGAAAGAAAGAAAGAAAGAAAGAGAAAGAGAGAAGGGCAGAGAGAGAAGGAGAGCGAGAGAACTCTTCAGAGCGATGTGTCACAGCCCTACGGCAACACTTCAGCCTCAAATAAACTGCACAGTAAGAGCAGTTCACAGCGTAGGCAGCTGGCCATGCAGCAGAGCAGAGCAGAGCCCCCTCTCAGCCACATACTATAAGGGCACGTCTCTACTCCCAACCCCCAGACACGAGCGCCTTTCAGTGGTACATGCTCTCTACCCAACCCGGCCTATGAAAGGAGCTTAAGCGGACAGCGGCTCAATCACAATCTCACTTTTGTTGTTGCTGTTGTTTATGTTGTGCTCAAAAAGAGGGAACAAAGCGTGGCCGTGGCCATCTAAAAATACCCGACTAATACAGGCAACATGGGACTACGTCCACTAAGAAATTTACTAATGTCCAAATCTGGGGTAAGAACCTGGATGCCGCCATAGAACAAAGCTGCTTAGACATGGCTCTAATTTTGATCTTGAATATCGGCAATTTGACTTTCCGACAAGCAGAATAATGCATAATGCATTTGGAAAACTGAGACAAGATTGAAATTGGTTTGAGAAGACTTGATGAGGTCAACAGATTTTCATAAAAGTGCTGATTTGTTATTCTGTTAATCAATGTAGCATGGCCGGAGTCTATGTTAATGAGCCACTTGTCCTAAGTGCTCTTATTGGCTTATTTTCCCATTCAGCACAGCTGCAGATGAGATCAAGGCAGTCTGGGGCATCTCAGGAGAAGGGAAGTCCTATGTGTACAAAATAATATCAACAGACTTAGGTTTCAGAGCAGAGCCAGTCAGGCATAGCAGGGAAGGGAAGCTTGCAGCATCGTAGTACTGCAGTGTTGGGTTTGTGTGTCAGGCCCTGTAGGCTTTGTTGACAGTGCAACGCTCCCTCCAATCCAACCCCCCCGTCCTGAAATCTGGCTTCCTCGGAGTCTGAGGCCCTGCGTGTCAACTGCGCCCTGTGGCGTGCGTCAAACTGCAGCCGCGTGGCCCGGTGTTAAATTCACACAGACAGGGGAGCTCATCGATTCCCCCTCCATCTGATCCGCCACACAGGAGGACCAGCTGGTCCATTAGCTGCCGTTCCAACTACCCGAGCCCCCAGTGTCCCGCCCACCCCCCTCCCAGCTGAGCTCGGGCCAGGGGAGAGCCCTGCACTGGGCAGAAAACTAGCCAGCCCATATCTACACCCCAGGGACAGGGCAGTGACCCTTTAATATGACCCGAAAGTGTCTCAGAAGGTCTGAGGGAGCTGAATTTTAATTGAATACTACTTGTTTTTTTAATTATTCATATGTAATTTAGAAAAGTTTTATAATGTAATGTCCTGTCTGATAATCAACTCGGTATTGCTTCATATTTAGCACCTCAACTTCATATGGGACGCGTCATACACTCTGCCTGCTTCAGAGGGCACTGTTCCCACCTATTTTGGCCTACTATAAAGTTCACTGTCTCATAAGCTTCCTCTTGTAGAGTTGATAGTCCTATTGCAGCACACCTGATTCAGCACATCAGGTGCCTAAAGAGCATTTGAATTTCCCCTTGGGGATCAATAAAGTATGTATGTATCTATCTATCTATGTATCTATCTCTATCTATCTATCTCTATCTATCTATGTATCTATCTATCTATCTATCTATCTATCTATCTGAACAGGTCAAAGGTGGGCATGTGGGGACGAAAGGCAAGATGTCAATGTGTTAATGGAAAAGGCAACGTGACATGTTAAAAGTAGTGGCAAGCTATTAATACTTCAGGCCATAGTGGGCCAAAGTAACATTATTACCGCGTTCATGATGGAGCAGAAAAGATGAACCATTTACTGCACCCCCCCCCCCCCCCCCCACTCTGTCTGTTTCTCTCACTCTGAAGAGGACTGTTGATGTTTGTTATCGAGACCAATCTGTGAGTGGAGAGGACTGTTCTGTTTCTGACAGGCCAGACGCCCACTGAAGAGCCCAAAGCTGCCAGATGCAGCTCACTCGAAACCACTCATCTAAGCTCACCACAAACATGCACACACGCACACACACACACACGTGTAAAAGCGTACACACACAGGCGTATAAGTGCACCACAGTTGCATGTGCACCAAGCAGACCATAGGAGTGCAGAAGAGATGCAACCTGTATGGGTTCCCCTGGGGTTCCACGATGGTCATATGTGGGGAACGTCAGGCAAAAAGTCAAATTCATTTCAGCCGAACAAAAAATAAATAACACCTTGACTGTCTTGCTGTCTCAGTGTCATTCATACCAGCAAAAGAGACCATGACAGACACCAGGATGACAGATGACAAATAAACACGCTCTGCCTCAACCTCTGCTTAAAGAGGGCGACAGAGACCCATCGGCTCCCATTCAGCTGATGCACCAATGTGTGCAGCTCTGTTTGCAGAGGACTAGCAAGATGACAGACGTTTGGATACCGCAGCGGGAAAGAGAGTCATGGTGTCACTTTGTTAGAGGACAGGAGGATTGTTTTACGGCTCACAGCTCCCGAATGCCCTGCGGACATTTACAACCTTTGCTCTGTGCAGGAATGCAGCGTTCCCGCAGCGAGTTCCCAAACAAACAAAAGGTGTCCACTCTTACAGTGCACAGTGAGGAGGGACGGTCAGGGTGACTAAAGATTCCAGTGCATTATGGGTCATGATGTACAGAACGCTCTTCACACAAATTCACCACCACACTGTAAATATGTGCTGCCTTGGCAAAGTCAGAAACACATGACAGAGCATGCTTGCAACACAGAGTATATGGCTTGCCTGCACTTGAGCCTGCAATCACAAACGTTTCCTGTGACAGAGAGCGTTTTTGACTTGAACCTGAGCATGCACATGGATGTCTACAGGTGGTTTCTCCTTAACGTAGGCTCAAGCTAATCTTGTCCATCTATCTGCAACCACACACACACACACACACACCCACACACAGGTGGCTAATCCTGTGGTCATACGTGCGTGTGCATACACGCGCGCGCGCGTGTGTGTGTGTGTGTGTGTGTGTGTGTGTGTGTGTGTGTGTGTGTGTGTGTGTGTGTAGCTGCAGCTTGAGGGAAGTGAACTGAGTGGCCCCTGGTGTGAGCTCTTCACAGGCCCCTTCACAGTGTAGCGTTGGGTGAGCGAGCACACACACGCACACACACACACACACACACACACAAGACTGCAGACTCCTCAGGCATCAGCCGACCCGATAATGAGCTTTGCATTTGTGTGTGATTTGCGAGAGATCTGCTGATGCTCCTGTGAAGGGACTCTCCAAGCTCAGAGGAAAAACAATCTCATTATGGGGTGGGTGTGTGTGTGTGTGTGTGTGTGTGTGTTTCTGTGTGAGTGTGTCTATATGAATGTGTATGTTCAAGCACTTGAACTCATTGGAATATGTAATTGTGCATGAATTCATGTAGGTGTTCAAGCATGCATGCTTGGCTGTGTGCAAGTAGATGGCATGTTAATGTGGCTGCATGCTTATGCATGCATGTAAACTGTAAACTGCAGATGACTGAGTATTTGTGTTCACAGAATGTATATGTGTACACGTCTAGCCAGTAGGATGACCATGTCGAGAGCTGTGCAAAAAAGATGGAGAGAAAGAACTGCCAAATCTCAACCCACCACCCACGAGTTCTGGAGAAAGCACTACATAGGACGGGAAAGTCCAGCATCAACCCTCACAATCCTCTTTCTTCAGATAACGGATAACATATTTCTTCATGAGTGAGCTTCACAATCAAAGATTCAGGTGTGAGTACTTACTCATATATGTGTGTGTGTGTGTGTGTGTGTGTGTGAGTGAGTGAGAGAGTGAGAATGTTTGCGCACCTTCCTCCTCCTTGTTCTCAAGTGGAACACTCCAGGCGATGAGGTTGCGGGCTGCGCGGCCTTCCTCTGCCACAATCTTCCTCACTTTGTCATGGCTGTTGGAGCGCTGGAACGAGGCCTGGGGACGAGAGACAAAGAAAAGACACAAAGAGAGAAAGAGACAGAGAGAGAGAGAGAGAGAGAGAGAGAGAGAGAGAGAGAGAGAGGGAGAGAGAGAGAGAGAGAGAGAGAGAGAGGGGCACAAAACGCTTGGTGTGAAAGAGGCATAAAACCAGAGAGCACACTAATGACTGATCCACCGCCTCTATCATTTACCACATTCAAAACAACTAGCGGCAGCTCAGGGCTGCCTGACTCATGTTCAGAAAACCATACTGCATTCTGGGTGAGCAAGTCCAGCTCATGAAGAATATGATGACACTGAGCAAAACAGAAGCGTGATCAAAACGATTCACCTATGCTGTGCAAGCTTTGAATGCTAGTGCTTTGGTAGGCAAAATGCATATCACAACCGTTGCACTGTAGGGCTTTGTAACAAAACAGAAAGGCAATCTGGACTATGCTTTTATTTCTGCCTGGCACTCACTGTGACACTGAAGGGGTCATGTGAGCTGATTGGATGCCAAGTCTCTGGCTGGCTTGCTTGGTTCTACGGCCCTCTCACTCTTTTCTCGTCCTCCTTTGCCAGTTCTCCATCAGTCTACTCACTCTCCATCTCTCCATCTCTCCATCCTCTCTACTTCCTCCTCCTTCCTCCCTCTCTCCCTATTCTCCTAATGTCATCACACACAGCATGATTCAGGAATCCAGGCGTGAATGCAAAGAACCAGCCCCGCTTCGCACTCCACACAGAGCCACTCTGAGAGACCAATTAAAGAATAGCCTCTGTCTCTGCGCTCTCAAAAAAAAGACCCTTTTGTGAGCTAGCGTCAGTTACACGCTGGCAGGGCAGCGATCACACGACCCAGCCAAACAGAGGCTTTGCGTGCCTTTCCTTGAATTGTTAAAACGCTTTTGAAGAAGAGGCGCGCTATGTGATCATGTTCCATTAAAACTTTATTCAACGCTGTCTGTCTAGGGAGTTTGCATAGAAAACCACCAGTGTTTGCGTACACTCTCGCCACTGTAAATACCATCATTTCCGCCAGTCAACAGACGGCGCTCCCACACAAATATTGCTTCAGATGTACGGCGGGGAGGCACGTATTTTGATTAGCTGTGGAGCTCAAATCTAAGCAACCCTCCACCAGGATTGAAGACTGCGCCTTTAACAGCCGTTCTTTACAATCTGTTTTAATGAAGATGACAGCTGGGGTCAGAGAGGGAATGAGTCATTGGTACCGTCTCCAAAACACAACGTCGGGATCACGCTGCCCTCAGGTCCTGCTCTGCTCTGCTCTGCTGTGGTGTGACTGCCGCAGCGTCAGACACGGCAACAGCAGACCTCAAAGTAGCACACGACTTGCTCACACAGTCACAGTGACCATAATCACCCACTGGGAGTCTCATCAAACGTGTGGGCATGGATGGAGCAGGGCTGAAGAGAAAACCAAGCTCTGTCACAAACCTCACAATAGCCGTCTTTACACACAGATACATGTATGCACACTACAAAGATGCGCACACACATATACACACAAACAGTCAAGCCAGCATTCATATATACACATTCAATACATGTATAGACACATAAACAAACACACACACACACACACACACACACACACACACACACACGTAAAGAAGGAGTGCGTGCACATGTTAACTTGAGCGTGCTCCATCCCAAATGAGCAGTCTGTGCGTTTGCATGTTCCCTGAGCAGAGTATTGCACAGGGCTCATTAGGCGTCACACATGCATAAGCAGAGCACTGTCCTGCTCGTCCACCATTTTATGTCCCAAGGCCTGATACACACCACTGACCTACTTTCTCCTGAGCAAGACAAGCATCTTTCCATGAGACCCTCTCTCTCTGTTTCTCGCTTGAACAAGGGTGGCGAACAAGAAAATGGGATTGCGGACAATAAGCGTTAGGACCCTGTAAAATGAGCCGACGAAGAGACAACGAAGGTTGAGAAGATTAGCTCCACTTCAGGAACTCTTAAAAAAAAAAAAAACACTGCTTGCCAACGGTCTCGCTCTGACAGTAAATATTTACAGCTCCATCTCTCCTGTACTTTGGCAAGCGGCAGATGAGAGAGAGAGAGAGAGAGAGAGAGAGAGAGAGAGAGAGAGAGAGAGAGAGAGAGAGAGAGAGAGAGAGAAGCCTCTCCCTTTTAGCACGGGAAGAAGAGAAGAGGAGCCGGCACAGGATTAAAGGAGAGAGGGAGAGTGAGCGAACGGACGGACGCTGCCCTTCTCATCCACTTAAGAGGCCAAACACTCCTGCCACCTGGCTCCCGTTGCCACAGGTAACACAGGTCAGGGCGCTGCGGACGCCCGCTGGCAGGATGGAGACCTTTGCACAATAATTAAAACAACAGTGGCTTGACACAAGGGCAGAAGCCAAATAGTCCAACTGCAGGGTGCAGGGCAGAAGCCAAATAGTTCTCCAACTGCAGGGTGTCGTCGTTAGCTGGACGGGGCACACTGCTGGGGTCAGCCTAACGGCAAGTGTCCCCCTTTTTTACAATCAGCAGAGTCAGGTATAGAATTTCATGTTCACAGGGAGGAACTGAGCAATGGGTTAGACTGCAAGAACAGGGAGAGGAAAAGAGAGAGATACGGGGCGGGGGGGCAAGGAGGGAAAGAGAGAGGGAGAGAGGGAAAGAGAGAGGGATAGTGGGAGTAGGGGAGATATTAGAGGGTACGTACAGAGTAGAAGCAGAGTCTGAAAGCAGGTTCCTCGTCCTTATCCGGCCCTGACATACTTTTTTAGTCACACTCTTCAGCCAACCTGTTCCCCCCTGCCGGCATTGCTGCTCCTGCTGGGCGACACCATCGTCTGACAGCAGCGGACGGAAATAGCCCCCCTTCAACTAGCCAGCCGCCGCCTCGTGTGTGTGTGTGTGTGTGTGTGTGTGTGTGTGTGTGTATGTGTGGTGACTCGTCCCAGCTGTGTCAACTCCTCAGCCAATCAGAGTGGAGGTAAGAGCAATGTGCCCGCCTGCCTCGACTGGCAGCTTAACCGCGGCTGAGCGAGCCCTTTCACCCGACCTGCTCCCAGCCCTAATCACGGCTCAGCTGCAAACCGACTCGCCGGACACCGGTGCCTCTGCTGCACCGCTCTGTGCGTTTTCCACCGCCAGTCTGGCTCTCTTTCCACTGCGCAGTTTTCTCACTCCATCTGCCTCTCTCTCTCTCTCTCTCTATCCTTCAGTCCTGACAGACTGCTGTCTTCTGCCTTCTGCCTCCTCTCACTCACTCGCTCTCTCTCTCTCTCTCTCTCTCTCCCACTGTAGTCATGTGCACTCGACAGGCCTGCCCCCTTCAGCCCGTGCTCTGTTCACTCTCCTCTTCTCTCCTCTCCTCTTTTCTCTGCCACAGCCTGGGGGACTCTGGGAGGAAGCGTTCCGGTTAGCCCGGTGGAGGCTGGCGATCGCGCGATCTGATTGGACTTGGCAGCACATGAGTCACAGCGGCTGGGGGATGAAAACAAACCCACGCGGAATTTCAGGGGGGGGGGGGGCATGCTGCAGCCGATGCCTGATGCACCACAGCTCCTCCCCAACACTGTGGTCTAGTCAGGCCCCCACAGGGGTTCAAAACAGACCCAAACCACAGTCAAATCAAATAGTAAACCAATCGACAGCTAAGGCAGAGGTTAAACAAAAATACAGAAATTCCAACCATGATTCACTTCCAGTTGCTCGAAACAGGCTGAACCAAAACTATTTCAGTAAGTGCTATTGGTCAGACAACAATTCAAGCAGTCACAATTAGTTAACCTAGTATGTTTTTTAAGCAAATTATTAACCAGTCTGTGAAACATAACTACTGTCGACGTGTCAAGCCATTCAAGATCATTAAACTTTGACTTGCCAAAGCAGGTGGCGATGACTATAAAAATGGGTAAACATCAAACCATGAAGAAGACCACAGAGAACCCAACAAATGAAGACGCACTGCAAATATTCATATAAGTTTTGGGGAAAGACTCCTGGGTTGAATAACAACAAGGGTATTTATTTTCCTGACTCTACTGACTTTAGAAATGTAATAAATGCAAATGCATTTATATAGCACATTTATCATACACAATGGTCATGCAATGTGCAGGAAGGCAAATATAAATCATGTGATCCGTGGGTGTTGCTGGTATGGCAGGTTTCACTGATCAGGTCAAAACATCAACTTTGTTATGTTGCTGTCTGGATTATCAAAACAAATGTGCTGAATCAAGTGGTAATATAAGGAACACAGGGACAGGGAACTCGCCTTAATATAGCCACTTAGGTTCAGTGGTCATTGAAGCTGTATAAAAATGACATTTTAGTTAATTGAAAGATGACATAGAATGGATAAACAGAAATGGATAAACAGAGTGCTAAAAGCAAAAGCTAAAGATCACTCACAACAGGCTCCAGAAACTTCTACCTGAATCTCCCAATCGTATGAAGGAAGGTGGTGATTAGATGGATGGTTTGCGTCACAGTCTGTGTTTGGCATCACACTCGGTCTTTGAAATAACCACTAAAAAACGGGTGAAACTGAACAAAGTCCGAGATTTGCATATGAAAGAGGAAACAACAGTCAACCTGCCATGCATTGAATTATTCTTATTCAACAAAGCCAAGGTAAAAATGGGTTTCCATTCTATGTCTGCTCTGAATGTATCCACTATCCCCATGCTCAGGGCAAAAAGAGGCATTCTGAAGAGGGGTTTGCATTTTTTGCAAGGACCAAAATGACAGCATCGTCCAATGTCCAAAAAACACAGGAAAATATACATGATATAAGTCATTAGTGATGGAACAAAAAGAAAATGCCAGTGTGTTACCCTAATCTACCCTTATTTAGTGTGAGAACTTGAAACAAAGTGAGATGGATAAGGTCAGAAGATGTGAGAGGGGTCCCTGCATGCAATCGTCACAAAAGCAACAGGTCTACGGTGTGTCAAATACTGCAGCACTATTACACGCATCCACACTAAATGAAATATAATAACCCCCAGGTCAGGCCCTCATGTTTATTTTGCCAAGGGACTTTCTGTCTCACATATCACATATTCAAACTAAATATTTGCTCTCAGTACACTTTTATGCTTGAACTCATGACGGGTGTGGTCTTTGTTAAAAACTGCCACTAAAATGCAATTCAATAAAAGGGAATCATTTTCGGCTAGCCACATTGCAGAGGAAAATCTACTATTTCTGTAGCAAAGCAAAAGGTAAACATGTCATTTCAATAGTAGGGGCTCATTACAATACATTTCCTCTTGTGAAAAATAAATGACTATAGGCTCACAGCTTTCAAGTCCACTTCAAACGCAGGACTAACAACTGAACAAGCTGCTGGTACTACTGTATAGGCAAAATAGTCATCTCATTTGTGGTATTTTCATTACACAACATTTTTCACAACATTTTTAATAAACCAAATAAAGACATGTGTCTGCTAAGAAAATAGGTCAAAGATTTTTCCACTGCAGCGTTTTCAAGGGCGCTGCAGCTCATAAATGAGTACAGATCCAAGCTGTGCTCATTTGACACTAGACAACCGACAGTCATGCGACACAAATGTTCACTCGGTAACTAAGCACTGACACAAACAAACATTAAAGTGAGAAAACCGCCAGCCACTGTAGTATGTTGGATTACATATCAACAATCCCATCTGTCAACAATAACATTCTAACAAGTCATTCTTGTATGGCTTTTTGACATGGATGATAAGACCATTTATAATATCTGTTGCCAAAGATCATCTGAAAGAAGCAAACATAATAAACTGAAAGAAAAAAGCAAATGGCATGCATACTTCAACACAACTAGGCTAATCTTTAACTTAAATGTGCAATAATCACATCTGTGAGAAACATCTCTCATGTCTTCCCTGTGTTGCCTGTATTATAGTGTTTATTATATAATGTTCCCTGTATTACAATGGTGCCTACCTGTGGACAGCTGATAGTATATTTGTTTGCATGCATGCAAAATAACTTTAGAGGAACAAAAAATAGCCTTAACATTAAATGTGTTGTGTTAAAACAGCCTACAGCCAACGCCTTGTGTAGTGTCATGACTTTATTGTGTAATTATTGGTGAGGGGAGAATTTGTATATCAGAGAATTTGTATGAGCACAAATAAACACAGCCCAGGCCTTATACCAGATGTGGTATTGGTGCATCCCAAATCAGACCAATGCAAGAACATCTGTGCATAGTAGGGTTGAATGCGAAAATCAAGGCTTAATTGAACTCAATAGGACAAAGAGCAGTTTGACCACAGCTAAAGTCTGCAAGAGGTGCAAATCTCCAGGCTGAGATTCCAGTGACTCCCAAACTGTAAGTGTGTTCAGTTTGGGGAAAATGCTAACAATCCCAGCCATTCACCTCAATAATTTTCTTGGGGAAATCCCTGCACCTTATTAAAAATCAGTGTGATAGATATGGGCAGTATTTTGAACCCTTAACTTGACTCATAGCAAAACACTATAGATGTGATAAGTGCTGCATCCAAACATGCCTGTACACGGTCTCAGATTTCAACCCCTTTAGCCACCTACTGTAGGAGGCAAACAAGTAGCCTAGGCTAATGTATGTATGATTCGAGATGGGCAAGGCAATAAAGTGGCTATCATCTTTCCTGGATACACACTCAGTTGTTTCATGACCAGAGCAGCTTTCAGAAGGATTGCTCACATATGCATCCACACCATGTGTTTACAAGATTCACAACAGGGGTTTCTATATCATCAAGAATTAAAGACATCACAATAAATTTTGGAAAAATTCCACTGAGATTAAGGTAAGCAACCTGCTCGGCTGAACTGCCATATCAGTTGAACTGTGACAATGTAAAACGCTTTTTGATAATTAGCTAGATAATTAAAAAGATGACAATACATTCATAACCCAAAACATTCCTTTTCTGCCAAATGGCATTCTTCATAACCTTGATAACCTTTTTATCATTTGAGCCTGCTCCTATTTGATGTCTCATTGATATTGGATGTGGGACAAGAAAAATGATCTGTGGTCTGTTTTAATTTCAAAAGCAATAAGGTGGTATTCATAGATTTGTATAATGTATCCTTTTAAATACAATTTGGTAGTTTATAAAAGGTACACAACATGAAAGTAAGACTGGACTATGACATTAGAATAGAAAGTTAGATGTAATTGATGTAATTGACTGTTAACGGTTACTGTAAACGGATCAGTAGCTAAGCTCTGCTGGAATGATAATTGGTCTAGTGCTAGGCCAGCCTACTAGCCAGTTTACTATCATAACACAGTGGTTTTTGCACGTTTAAGATGGCAGTGCTATCATTAGATGGTTAATTTACTCAGTATACCAAGAATGATAATTACCTTCAGGGCCATGCTCACGGGCGTATTCCTGCTTTTGCCTCCTCCATGTGAAGATCCTGAGCTGTTGCTCCCAGATCTTTCCCTTCCATCACCACCTTGGCCCACTCTTGGCCCAAGTCGGTGCTGACCAGCACCTCGCCGTCGTCCATCGTGACGGCTATCCTTGGACATTGACGTATGGTTTCTTGGTCGATAATGAGGTTCAATCCTTTACGAAACTATCCAAACTCAGCCTACATTCAGACGACACTGAATAGCATACTAGCATTGACAGCTAAATCAGCATAGCAGCGAACAGGAAGTATATGTAAATAGCAATTGCAGACATCTGAGTCCTCCAATGGACTTTCACCAGAGCGGAAACAAAGTAATGTGAACCAATCATTTTCGGCATGACTGGGGTCAAGGGGTGTTCCCATCAAAAGTCACGGCTCGGTTTCTCCCATGGCAACCAATTTAGTGGGAGGGCGGGATAAAAAATTATTCTCACTCCCAGACTGAAGTTGCAGAACTGGTAAGAGAGAACAGATATCTTCTGTTTATATTATTTGAAAACAGAATAAGATGTATTTTATAAGCTTTTGTAGCTAGCTGTCTGTTCTAGAACGATATTAGCTACACGCAAGTGGTTGTCATTTCTTTCCTTTCAAAAACACATCGAGGAATTGGTGTGAAGTGAACTGTAGGACCTAACGGTCTATGTTTGTTTGAGGTGGTGGTTGACGATGTTATAGGGACGTACGTAGTAATTTACGTTGACATTAGGAGTGAACAACGAGCATTTTGTTGTCTGGGTTGGGTGAGGTTTGCGTCAGACTATGAAATAATATTGTAGCAGAAAACGTGCATGCATTTGCCGTGACGGCTAACTTGCTAGCTTGTTCAAAGTAATGAGGGTACAGAACATTTTTCTGTGCTTCAGTCATTTGTACCCAGTTCGATGTGACGTTAGATTAGTGGGCACTAGACCACTAGACGGCAGTACTGGCGGGGTCAGTAGAGTTGGACAAGGTTTCCAGCAGACAGCCCTGCTCTTGGAGCTCCCTTGTCCTGTTCCTGTTTCTAGCACGCCTAATTGAAATCAATGTAATTAAAATGCTAGGCCTTAGCATGGATCAGGCATGCATGTCCAAGGGTACATCAGGTGCAGAGTAGGGTGGGATAGAAAACATGAAGAACATGTGTCTAGCAGCAGGATTGGTGCAGGAATAGGTGCATTAGATGGTTGCAGAATCTTTACGTTGTGTCCTCTCACCTAATATATCTTTGAGCCCTACAGACTTTCAAGTGCCATTATCAAGATGAAAATATTTGGATTCACACTTGCCTTGTGTGCATTACACTATGTCTGTGGAGAAAATGCCCACACAGTGTTCCATGAAGATCATTATGTTGATGGGAAGCATAATCCTGAACATGATATGAATGCTTTTCTGGGCACTGAGGTAATATCATCTGTTCTCAGACACTCAGGAACTCTGTTGATGTTGCAGGAGCTACAGTATGTGCACACGTTAATATTTGGACATTTTTCATATTTTAGGATAAAGAAGAGATTAAAAAGCTGAGTCCTTCAGAGCAGAAGAAAAGACTTGGGGAAATCATTAAGAAGATTGATGCAGATTCGAACAAATATTTAAGTGCAGGTAAATTTAAAGTTTTGATTGTGTTTGCAGTCTGTGATTAAAGATAGCCTGGAAAATCCAGACCCTGATAATCTAGAAAGATTAAGGGTCTGGCAAAGAACAATGTAATGGCCCAACTCGAGGGGCAGCAACAAGCATGCATTTAAAAATCTCACTGCATGCAATTGGATAACACTAGACCATGTTTACTCTGAATGATTTCGACCTTCGACGTAATCGGATAACACTATGACCAAATGTGTACAGTCCTCCAAAATTGTGCTCTCCCGAGAACTCTGGATTTCCAGGGTAGATTAAAGATGCAGTCAGCCATCGTACACAATTTCAAGCTCAGACGATTTTTTGTCACATTCAGCAATCATCACCTCATGACCGCTAGCTGCCCATTCCGTGAGTACACTGTAAAAAAGAAAAAAACGGTCTTTGTAGGCAGACCAAACTCCGAAAACTGGAAACAAAGTGGGGGCAGCCTGTCCCCCAAACCAAAACCTTGTGTGGAGTTTCTCTGGGAATACTCAAGGGAGGTGTGAGCTACGTAGGCCTACCTCTCTGGAGTGTCCCTGGTTAAAATATAATGTACGTTGTTTTGGACAAAAGTGTCTGCTAATAAATTTGAATATAAACGTAAACAAACGCCAATTCCTGTGCTATCACTTAGCATTTTTAAATCTGTGATCAGTGTGATCATAACAGGGCCGTGGTTGGCTGGGCCCATCTTTTCACATGGCTGGCCCACCTTTTTAGTTTCTCAATTCAATTCTGTTCTTTTACAGTTGTTGCCAAAGCAGTGCTGTATAAAAATAATAACATAGTAATTGTGATAATAGTAATACAGTAGTAATAATAAAAAATAATGACAGTGGGGGGGGACAACAACAATAACAACCAGCAGACAATAATAAACAACGGTGCTGGTTAGAAACAAATAGGATGGAGATCCAGTATCAGATGGAGATCCCTCGCATCATGGCAGGCTTTGACAAACTGGGCAGCCAGAGGCGCTGTTTGCCCCATCTCCCAGTATTATAATCATTTGCTCTGCACTGCTCAATGAGTCGAAATAGGGTATATCTATATGTTTTAGGAAGAATTCAGCTCTTTGTTTTGTGAATTTATCACAATGAAGGAGAAAGTGCATCTCGGTCTCAACCTCACCAGTCATGCAGTGACCACAGATACGTTGGTCTCTTGACAGCCATGATTTCTCTTTCATTTGAAAGAATGATAAAACAAGCCTTAAGCCTTACAGTATGTCATAGGGGGTCTGTAAACCAGACCAGGCACCTACAGTAGATGAAGTGTACTGAGACAGTAGCTTGTAGTGTAGCTTTAGCCAAAGAACCTCAAAGAATGGATGTCTTCCGTTATGCTCCTTGTTAGTAATATGTGTGGTGGGATATAAAATAGCCACAACTAATAATCAGTAATACATTTCACAGAGGAAATTACTGTGTGGATTCAGAGGGTGTACAGGAAATACGCACTGGATGATGCAAAAGAGCGCTTTCCAGATTTCGACACTAACCGAGATGGGATTGTTTCCTGGGACGAGTATAACATGGTTATGCATGACCACTTAGTTGTAGTGGATGAAAACACCATTCTCGAAGACCCTGAGGAAGAATCCCTCAGATATGTATGTAATATAATTGTTACAGATTTTTTTGAGTGTTTTGCAGCTGTGTTAAAAAAAAACATGTACAACTCAAAGCTTTGGCTTTTACTGTATCTGTTTGTTGCTCAGTTACACTTAAAGGAGAAGAGACGTTTTGACTTTGCTGATGTGGACGGCACACCTGGCCTGAACTTGACTGAGTTTCTTGCCTTCACTCACCCTTCAGAAGTGGACCACATGGCTGTAAGTATACAAGAAACAAATGTGGATATAATACTAGTGTGTCTTGCCTTTTATGTACACATTAATAATTTAGTTTGTGGCCCCAGCTGTGGCGCAACTGGCTGGGGCACCTGCACCGTACACCGGCGATCTGGGTTCGATTCCCACCCCGTGGTCCTTTCCGGATCTCACCCCTCCTCTCTCTCCCATTCGCTTCCTGTCACTCTCCACTGTCCTGTCATTAAAGGCATAAAAAGCCCAAAATAATAATAATAATAATTTTTGTTTCGTCCTCTATTGGATCCAAGCAGCTGTTTATCTCTCTCTGTCCTACATGCTATAGGATTTTGCCATTGAGGATGTGCTGGTTGAATATGACACAGATCGAGATGGATTCATCAGTTTGAAAGAGTTCATTGGAGATCTTCGCCCCGATGGTAACATCAGCACATTGTAACATTCAGTGTGCATACAGCATACTGCATTGCTCACACATATACAAGGATTAAAGTTCTCCGTCATAGGACGGATTTCCGTCAATTTGATTTTAGAAATGTCATATTTGAGATCGATGCAGATCCAATGAGAAAAAAAATAGGGGGGGGGGGGCTATCACCTTTGCTTTTACAAAGAACACATACGGAGGACTATAACGGTCTAAAAGTTGGATTATAGTGCCACATTAGAGACAGCTGATGAGGTTGGCCAATCCGTTTAACTTTTTTGGATATGATATTGTGAGCTCTATGAGCGAATTCGGAGAAGAAGCGTAGGGAGTGTTCTTTCCGTGCATCAATGTAGACAATTTCTTACTATCGCGAACTCTTGTCAGGGGAGGTCATTCATTTTGGGTGTCACCTATGACTTGAACAGATAGCCTTCTATGCCACCCGATGTAGGCTACTATTATTGTTACAGTTTTTAATCAATGCAACTAACATTATGTGTAAAGCGACGTAATATAAACCGTAGCCTATGCAATTTATTATCCCGTCTGTTATGACATGTACAACAATGTTTTTCACAATTTGCGACGGAAGGTTTTGACTGAGCGTGTTAGCATAAAAAAAAAAATAATATCACTGTCATCATCGCGAACTGTTGAGTAAGGGGGTCAGTCTGTTTGTGACGCACAGACAGCCTTATAGGCTATTTTGCTTAGGCCTCAATTTTAACGACAGTAGGTTGTGAGTGTATGTTGACAAAAAATAACCATACAATTAAAATAGTCAACTTAAAACTTTGCTATAAAATATTATTCATTTATAGCACAAAACCATAACCAGTAGGCCTACCAGAACCTCGCATATTAGCGTCATGATTTGTGTGCGTCTATTTGGCAAGGCCACTAGCTGTCATAAAATGAATTATAAAATAAATGGAGATGGGCAGCTGTTGGAAACGGGGGAGAACTAACAAGCCATGGTGTAAAGAAATTAAAGCGCCGGGGGTTTGCTTTTGCGCGGTTCGCTGCAAGAAAATTTTTTACGGATGCAATAGGAAAACGTTTTAGCACGCCACCAATCAGAAGACCGCCATAAGGTTAACGTTCGTGCACTTCAGGACATCTTCCCTACCTGGTGCAACTAGCCACCACGACAGAGGTAGGCTACGTTTATCTATGGCTGACCGTTTTTACGTTTAGGCTACACATGTTCTTTCATAGCGCAACACGACCTGTCCCTCACCATATCGCAACCCTTTTGTCAACCTTATACAATCTTGCTGAAGACAAAAGCACCGTCTCCAGATTGTCGTTATCAAATGCGCAGACCTCCTGCATGCATGAGCACACACAGTATTGCTGCTCATTGGAAAACTGAGTTGTCTGTAAAACTCAAAATTACCATGTTTTCATTAAATGCGGATGAGGCAACAAATGGAAATATCAACAATATCTAGAATGTTCTGATTCGTTACTTTGATGAGGAAATGGGAAGTCTTGCAAACTTGATTTTATAGATTTTACTTGGTGTAGAATTGCATATTAACAAGAAAAAAATCTCCCCTTTAAACACGTTTGGCCTGAAGTAATTAAATAAGAGTGTGTTAAAGCCTTTCTACAATATTGCTGCAGTAGAAAAGAACAGCAATGGCTAATCAGCAATGGTCAGGGATGATACTAAAATATATTTTTGTTCATCAGGAAAACTCAATCTCAATCAAGAACACTCTCAATTCGCCTTATTCACATGGTGGCCATTGGCGGCTAAAACGAGGCTACAGGGTACACAAACCATAGGATTGTTATGTTCTATGCATTCATAGGTGGCATTCATTTTACAGTAAGTGTACCCTGTAGCCTCGTTTTGGTTTAAACACTGGCCGCCGTGTGAATAAGGCGAATACTCCCTTTACTTTGCTGTTTGCATCTTTTTGTACATTAAAAACCAATAGGTCGCGACCGCAAAAGGGGTGCTATCTCTATAGGTAGATATGAACAACGTATGACTTATGGCCTGAAAAAAGTTCAGTCAAATGATTTTTTTTTTTTCACTTTAATCCCTGCATATATATATGATATGACATTCACAAGTGACATTCAAATGAGTTGTATTCAAAACTAAGAGACCACTGCAAATTTGAATATGACTGTCAACTCATTCAAATGTCACTCAGCAACGGCAAAGAGTATAGAAGTAATGGTTGGATGACATCAGAAAAATGTGCAGTGGTCTCTTAATTTTCCCAGAGCTGTATATATTTATCCCTCTGTGCAGCGGACACATCTCAGAGGAGAGCATAAAACTGCAGGCCATGGATATATACAGTATATTGCTCTTTGTTGCGCTTTGGTTTTTGGTGTGCTTGTCACTGTATCCTTTTTGTTGGTTTTGTTGTTTAATCCAACCTGAGCATATACTCAATAATTAGCTTTCTATTGTAAGTTACTATTGGTTGATGGTTACAGACGTGCATTATGGAGATGTTGTCAAATAATAAACATGGGTCCGTACAACTATAAAAAGACTTGGTGAAGACCACTATTTGTGAGCTTGCTGTATATGAAGTGAGTTTCAGATGAGTGTAATGCATCATTTCCCAACCTTGGGGTAAGGACCGCTTGTGGAGTGGCCTGAAATTCAAATTGCCTGAGATACTGAGTATCTTACAATTGACAGTACATTACATTAAAATATACATAAATTAAATAAAGAATATTTAAAAAAAAAACAATCTGGATACATAAAAATAAACTTAGACAGCCCGCATGAGATGTTTGATTGACGTAATCATGCTTGATCAATGTTCCAAACAAAGTAGCAAAACAACCTGACATGCAAACAATAGCCAAATGAACAAACGACATTTGGTGAAAATCCACTCTCGACTGAGTGTTAAAACAGAGATGTTGTGAATGATTGGGGTTGTCCAACGTTTTGTGACCTCAAAATAAGGTCACCTGGGAAAAAAGGGTGGGGAACCCCTGGTGTAATGGATGTTTCCTGGACAGAAAAAAAAATATATACATTTGTAGAGGCCAGATAAACTATTCCTGGGGTCTTGTTCTTCCTCTTCTTTATCATTTTTACTCATAATGCTGAATTGAAAGTAAGGATGCTGTTTTCAACAGGAGGTGACCCATCGCAGTGGGAGATAGAAGAGACAGTGCGCTTCAAGGACCTGTACGATCAGGACGGAGACGGCAAACTGAACAAGGAAGAGCAGCTGCGCTGGGTGGCTCCCAACAGCTATGGCTCCGCCCGTGAGGAGGTGAGTGGAGACTGGAGTTGCCCTCTGCCTCTGTCAAAGTCAATTCACTTCAACACTTAATGGAAGTGAATTGAATTCAACATAGAATTTTAGAACCGTCAATTGTTGCGGAACTTAGAATGTTCAAAAACCTACATCTTTAAGGGTTAAAGGAAGTGAATTGAATTCAACATAGAATTTTAGAACCGTCAATTGTTGCAGAACTTAGAATGTTCAAAAACCTACACCTTTAAGGGTTAATACATGAAACCTCTCCATGTTATCCATGCATTCAAACTTTGTCATGAGCCAACAGTTCCTTACAAACATCGTACAAACCTCAAACCTTAGAAATCTGCAGATGACTTGTCTTGTTGTTTTCCTTATTGTTGTTCTCATCTGTTCTCTCCTCTTTCCCTCACAGGCCATTCATTTGATCAAGGAGATGGATGGGAATGGGGATGGTACGCTGTCAGAGTCCGAGATTTTGAAAGACCAAGAAACGTTCATGAACAGTGAAGTGACAGATTATGGAAGGCAGCTTCATACGTCTCATGATGAATTGTAGCATTTCATTTTACAAATACATTTTTTTTTTTTACAAAAAAAATTGTGCAGTGAATGTTTTTTCTCAACTCATCGTTCCACATTAGTAATGAAAAACAGTTGAAGATGGCTTGTGTCACCAAATTACCAAAATGACTTACACCAACTGTTTCACACAGGCAGATCATGTGTCTAATTTGTCAGGATTAGAATACACAATGAGAAGCAAATTGTTGAAGTGTTTAGTGGTCCTATTGGTCAGCCTGATGCTCTGCCTTTGAGCATATTCCTTTTCTCTGGGCTAAGCTCAATAATCACATCCTTGTCCATCCATGTCTTTCAAAGTCTGTCCTCTGTATATGTTAGTAAGCATGTCCACCTTATTAGAATTCTCATCCACCTGCTGTACTTTGACAACAAAAGTATTGGTTGACTTATTAGTCAGGCAATTGTCAGAATACCTCCATAATTGTTTTGAATAAAAGCAGTAATTATTGACTTGTTCATGAAATTAGTTGGGTCGGTTATACTGTATTTCCCTCAGGGACATCTTCCCTTTTTCAATGATGAGTTTGATCTGTATTTAAGCCCCGCATTTTAGCTCAATTATGCTGTAGCAATATGGCCTGGAGTACACTGATATTCAAATGTGACCTGCCTTGACAGAGCTGTGGCTAAATGACAAATGGTACATACATTAAGGGCAAAGCTTAACTATTGAATCTTTGCCAGTTCCAAAGAACCAAAACCTCACAACAATGAGTTTAACCAACTTGTATGACCAACATGTTCATTTAACTTCACAGCTGGTAGCCGATCTTAGTAAATCAATGCCATTTTAGCAGTCTCCACCTATCAAGTATTCAAATGACAACCAAAAGAGAGCACTGTTATCTATGAGACAGACTGACTGTGGTTGATGACATCATACGAAGGCTCTTCCTCATTTAAGCCAAACCTGCACAGTGAAGGGAAGCAGTTCCTGCATGTAGCGTATTCTCAATCTGCCAATTCTGAACTATCTCTGAGTTTTTTGCTGATTTGAGCTGGTACTGCGTCATTGTCAAGCCTCTGGGATATTGATTGAAGCTTCTGTCAGCCAAGACAGTTTCCAAAATAGGAAATTCTTCTTAGGTTCTGGTTTAAGATGACACCATTGCAATTCAAAGATGCTTTCTGGGTGAGTGGGCTCCAATGGCCTCTTACATTGATCTTACTCTGTTTGAAATACACCTGCCGATAAAGAGTTTAGGGGTCTAGAGAAAAGAATATGTTTGTCAACTTCTCTCTGTTCTTCAGCTGATCTCTGAGCCTTCAGTTTTGTCTTTTGTAAAGACTCAGTTCCTTGAATGTTAAGTATTGGGTTCACAAGTATGATTTCATAAGAACAGTTTATTTTCTATATTTAGAAATTATTCTTTGGGTTCTTTGAAATGGCATATTGATACAACCAGAGTGTTAACAGTGGCTTTATTTCTGTTGGCTTTTGCGGACTTCCTGCGAGTGGGGTATCAGCCATGTCCCATTTGGTCCTTGATCTGTGAGCTGGCAAGTGTTGTCAGAGCTTCAATCTACAAAGCAACAGAGAGTTTCTGGGTTAATTTGCATTAACAGGTCCAGCGCCATAATCCTATTCCAACCTTTGCGTGTGAAAATGAACTGGTCAGAAGATCTGAACTTCACTTTGTTTTGTAATTAGACATCCTTTTGCTCAGTGGCTTTAACTGTAAATTGCCTTAGGTAATGAGATAACCAGTCAACCGCTGTAAAACAAGCGGTGGCACTTTTGACTGAGACATAAGAACTGGTAAAGCAAGGTTTACAAAACATCCATTGAAAGATACCCAAAACATTTCATTGTTGTCAAATGAATACCATCCTCTTGTTTAAAATACCTTTAACAAATATAACAAAATGGTTAGACATTAATACTTGTTCTACTTCTGTGTGGTGCTTCCCTGCTAGTCAGTGTTATGTTACAGTACATTATGGTGATCACATGCTCTGACTCTACTAAGCTACACTTCTTAGAACACTAATGACATCTTAGTCCGCACTATTTCAAGTGTCATATTGTCAGTGCACATTGTATCATATCAGGTCCTGTGTATGAGCTTAATGCGTGTAATGTGTAATAACTTAATGCGTAGTTGCAAGTGTGATACATTTGCACATTTTCCCTATAGAGTGTGTGGATGTGAACTGCTGCACCAAATCATGTTGACACATCTCATTTCATCACAGGTGTTGTTATAATTGTGCAATAGGAAGAGTAGCAAACCAAATGTTAAAATATCTTTTGGAGAAATGTATTACTTATATCATTTGCCAATTTTAATAAACTACAATTTAGAATAGTTAATAGTAAAGCAAAGGTACAGTTAAATTGGTCAGTCAAAAATCTAAATTAGTTATTACCTGCAAATAGCCACTCTAGAGTTGAATGTTAGAAATCACACCAAACCCTGCCATCCTCCTATTGGTAGGTTACCTGTAGTAGGCCTATTTAGTTATTTGGAGAATGTAGACAAAACATTCATTGACATGTAATTTTGCATGCAAGGATAACAGAACTCGGCTATTAAATTAAGAGCTTTGCATTTTATTTGCTGATGAACTATAAATAACACAGGCCCATGTTTTTTAAGATATATGCTTCCTTGTGATGGGAGAGTCCCTCTCTAAAGTTTGCAATATGCATCATTGATTGAGATCTTAGGCAGGGATGGATTAATGCACGGGCCTACCAGGCCCAGGCCCAGGGGCCCAAGGGGTCAGGGGGCCCTGAAGCCCAAGCCTTTATCAACAAATCAGGATGTAGGCTATAAATTTGATTGAATTTAGTATTGTCCATCCCCAAAATGCACCAGAATACAGGAAATCAGCCCCTCCCCCCCCCCCCCCCCCCCCCCCACATATGCGACAATTGGGGGGCCCTTAATACATCTGGGCCCAGGGGCCCAAAAGTTCATAATCCGTCCATGATCTTAGGTCCTATGTTTGAAAACAGTGCATTTGTTTGTCACTAGGGAGCAGATTTCTGCAGCAACCTGGGCTATGAAGCGCTCATCCAGAGACTGTGTGATGGCCGCCGGATGTGCAAGGACATGGAGGACCTCCTGAAGATGAGGTTTCACCTCTTCAACTAAACCTAGTGAAATGTGTACAACCTTTATGCCATCTGGGACTGTGCAGTCAGTCTGAATGGATTGGGAACAGGACACTAGGCGCTAAAGATTATAAGAATTACATTCCTCTTTACTCTTTAGCACAGCTGAAGAAACTGATGTTATGATATAGTAAACAGTGGTTAGATCCGTTTGCTTCACTTGATCATGGGTATATTCTACATTCATCTCCATGATGCATATAAATTCATGAAATATATCTACTCATATTTTCACAGATTTGCTCTCTTCCTTAGACAGCGGGAGTGATTAGCAGTTTATTATCATGTTCCCTCTTTTACTTTCAGATTGTTTGTGTTTTTATCTTTTGGGTCTAAAATGTCAATCAGTTCTATGTCTCTTTAAGTATGTCATTTTTTCCATAGGGCAATGGCAGAGGAAAGGTATGGCAAGGAGTTGGTGACCATTGCTCGCAAAGCCGGAGGCCAAAGTGAGATCAGGTTGGCCACTTGATCTGCAGAAGTCAATAAAGTCGCAGTCTTTACTTTCACTTGCATATAACTGAGGAACTGAAATTTGAGTTATAGTGACCTCACTGACATGACTGTTATTATTGTCATATAGCTTCTAGAAACAGCACTGTACTTCTAGAAACATCTCTTCTAATGTCGGACTGATGCATGCACCATATTATCTATACTCTACGTCTATACTGGCCTATGTTGTTAAATTCTCAAACAAAGCTGATTTCATTAATAATAAAACAGGTTTATAGGCCAAGTATACTTGCGTATACAAGGAATTTGGTCTCTGTATTTATCCCATCTGTGAATTAGTGAGACACACAGAGCACACAGGGAACACACCGTGAGGTGAAGCACACAATGAGCACACAGTGAGGTGAAGCACACACTAACCCGGCTAACTAGCTCTAAAACACATTTATTGAAAATATTTGCAGATGTTTTGTAGAAAGCCTATAACATAACATTCGCAACTCATGTGAAAATCTCACTTCTTGTCTTCTCTCCGGCAGTACTTTGAAAGCTTCATTTGATCAACTGAAAGCACGTGAGTGAGAAGAAGCCATTTTTCAAAATGTCCTCCTCAAATTGTAGCTCCTCACATTTTAATAAATGTGCCCCCCCCCCCCTACAGAGATTGAGAATGTTGGGAACCTGCACATACAGCTGTCAGGGGTGCTCAAGGACGAGGTGAAGAGGATGGAGCAGTTTAGGGAGCGGCAAAAAGAGAAGAGGAAAAAGGTTTCTCAGTTCACACACACACACACACACACACACACACACACACACACACACACACACACACACACACACACACACACACACACACTGTGTTGTCTATGAGATTTCGTCATTTGATTGCACCTTTTCGGTCAACTGGTGTTCTTTTTATAAGTGCTTTATAATAAGCCTGACCTGATACTGTAATTTGACACACACATACGCATGCAGACACAGAACACACACAAGTTTGCACACACTCACAGTGTTTTATTCTGATGAATTCTATTCTTATCCTCCTTTCTCAACATGAGAGAGTCTCATCCTGTGTGAGTGCTTTGCATTGCTGATGAATTTTGCCTCGTTACAGTTCGAGGGGATCATGGAGAAGGTACAGAAGACCAAAATTGCTTTATTTAAGAAAACAATGGAGGTGAGTGTATGCTTTTATTATTTATTTTGTGTGTGTGTGTGTGTGCGTGCGCACACACATACATACACACACACACACACACACACACGCACACACTGTGCCACCCAACAAGTGAAGCAGTCAGAGCAGGAAGAGGAAGAGGAAAGTGTGTGTCTAAAGTCGTTGTGCATGTGCAGGCAACCTTGTACGAGCACAAATGTGAAATGTGTGAGGTTGAGAACGTGCAAATGAGTGGGGGCGGGAAGAGGTGGGCTGCATGGATCGGCGCTGCTGAAACAACGCCACGTCACTGTCTCAGGCAGCATTATTTCTGTCAGTCTGACACACTCACTGCCCACACCACCTCATGCAAACACTGACTCTACCTAATATAGTCTGAGCTAATGAAGCTCTTTCATCTCTCGTTTCTGCCTCTTTTTCCACCCTGTAGTCTAAGAAGCTGTACGAGCAGAAGTGTAAAGAGGCAGATGAGGCGGAGCAGGCTGCTGAGAGAGTAAACAGTGCTCCCACTGCCACACCCAAACAGGCTGAGAAGGTAACATACTGGCTGAGCACAACATACAACATCTCTCTCTCTCTCTCTGATAATCTTACATCTCACTGGGCAGGAGATCAACTCAAGGGAAAACTGTGGAAGTCTGCACACATGCATTATTTATATAGCACATTTCATACGCAGGGGTCATTCAATGTGATTTACATAAACAAAAGCATGCAGTAATAGCTAATAAAAGCATAGAAGGGCAACAGTCAAATATTAGTTTTAAAAGTAAAGAATAAAAAAGAAAACATAAAACAGAGTACATATATGCATTAAAAGGGCAATTGTTTAAAAGTGTTTTAAAAAGAATAATTAAAAGACATAAAAAAACACAGAATGATTACTCAGTGATAGTGATTATAGTCAAACACCCAGTGAACAGCAACACTCCGACTGTACAGCTTATTACTTATCCAGCATATCCTTATATGCATGAACAAAAAATCTCTAAATCCTTTTTGTACATAGCCGACAGGAACTTGCTATTGGTGTCAGTTCTAAAAAATATCAGGCCTATTTCCTTTGTAAAGGAGAACTGGGTATTAAAGCAGGCCGTCTTTTGCCAAAGTGACTTTGATTATGATTATATTTATTTGATTATGACAATATGATTGAAATTGTTATTCATAGTATGTTTTTGTTTTACCAGGTACAGAACAAGGCCAAACAATGCAGAGAAGCAGCAGTAGATGCAGGTTAGTGTCTCTGCTGTTTTAACCATAGAAATATTTACACTATTTACAACTATCAAATCACTTCCTGAAAATCCCCCTCCCTACATATTGTGTACATAAGGATTCAGATCTTAGTGTATCTCACTGTTTCTGTTGTATGCACATCCATACACCTCAGCAATACAGGTGAAAAAACAGCATCATCAGTGAATGCTTTTTACAATCTCATTTCCATTCATAAAACAGTAAATATTCCTAATGCTCTGCTCTATCACTCTGGTACAACTGTGCTATTATATTGCTAAGTTTGAAACTCGAACTTGTTGAAGCTGTTTAAAAGGCATTAGTTCCTCCTCCCCCAATAGGGAACACACTATCCTCATGTTATTGAACATTGCAGCCTTTACAGTAAGTGAGATTTCATCATTGTGTCTCAAAATGGACAGTAGGAGCATAAAACCAAATGTAGTAAATCCATCAGTTGGGTTGTTTAGGTCTCAGATCACAGTACTATTGCTCTACCTTCTTGTGGTCACATCTGAGTTCCCTGTCCAGTTTTAAAAGCAAATGCTGTTGTAAAGTAACCGTGGCCAGGGCCTTATGGGTAATCTGTGTCACTGTCAATATGAGAAAGGATGCAAATGCATTAAAACAGTGATGATTTTATAATTTAGCATTAGTGTCTCCAAACCATTGATGCCTGGTAACCACTACATATAAGACCTTTTTTACTGCAGTCGGTTAGGGCCAGCCCACACTTTTGTGCATGTTCCAACCACAGGAACTACCCCCTTTAGGACATCCTTCAGTTTCTTTGCAGAGAGAAAAAAAACCTCAGCAGTAAGGAAAGTCAAATGCGTTATAACTGTCCCCACCTCCCCTAAACCTGAACATTATGGTGGTATAAGGGTGTGTTCACATTATTGTTATTTTTTGCAGCTGCCGGCTTCTGTTTTACATTATAATACTATGGAGTAGACCATGTTTTCAAAAAAGTCCTCAGCTTTTTGAAAAGTGCTGTAGCTGGCGTTTTTTTCTGTAGCTTAGAGTGTCTTTTTAAAGTTGAGAAAAGTTCAACTTCTCAGGAAAAAACACCCTGTCACATATTGTTTGACAGCTGACCAATTATAACCTGAGTAATGAGAAATCAGTAGAGCTAGTTTGCATCCATACATGGAATATGTCACATTTATCTTCACTACCGATATTGGGTGAAACTTGCCTATTGAATCTTTATCAAGAATTCAATAGGCAATTGGAATTGGCCCAGAAAATTGCAATCAGTGCATCTCTACCAACAATATGTTTCTGAACTTGTTCTCACGCACCAACATGCACTGGTATATCAGAGGTTTCCAACTGGTGTTTCTGTAGTCCCCTGATGGTTCATGAAGGTATTGCCTTCAATATATGTTTTCACTGTGGGATCTATTACACAAGTACAAAAATGGTCTTCAGGTTGCCTTTGTCAGGATGGTCGCTGGGTCACAATCAGTTGAAAACCGTTGGAATACCTGATATATTCAGCTCTATCATGCAGTGAGAATACAATTTTTTTTTAATTTTTGAAAATAAATGAAATCTTTGCTTCACGGCTTCATGAATGCTGTTCACAGGTCTTCCAGCAACAGAAGGGAGACTGTGTCAACATCATCATCAGTGAATGCTTTTTACAATCTCATTTCCATTCATAAAACAGTAAATATTCCTAATGCTCTGCTCTATCGCTCTGGTACAACTGTGCTATTATATTGCTAAGTTTGAAACCCGAACTTGTTGAAGCTGTTTAAAAGGCATTAGTTCCTCCTCCCCCAATAGGGAACACACTATCCTCATGTTATTGAACATTGCAGCCTTTACAGTAAGTGAGATTTCATCATTGTGTCTCAAAATGGACAGTAGGAGCATAAAACCAAATGTAGTAAATCCATCAGTTGGGTTGTTTAGGTCTCAGATCACAGTATACTATTGCTCTACCTTCTTGTGGTCACATCTAAGTTCCCTGTCCAGTTTTAAAAGCAAATGCTGTTGTAAAGTAACCGTGGCCAGGGCCTTATGGGTAATCTGTGTCACTGTCAATATGAGAAAGGATGCAAATGCATTAAAACAGTGATGATTTTATAATTTAGCATTAGTGTCTCCAAACCATTGATGCCTGGTAACCACTACATATAAGACCTTTTTTACTGCAGTCGGTTAGGGCCAGCCCACACTTTAGTGCATGTTCCAACCACAGGAACTACCCCCTTTAGGACATCCTTCAGTTTCTTTGCAGAGAGAAAAAAAACCTCAGCAGTAAGGAAAGTCAAATGCGTTATAACTGTCCCCACCTCCCCTAAACCTGAACATTATGGTGGTATAAGGGTGTGTTCACATTATTGTTATTTTTTGCAGCTGCCGGCTTCTGTTTTACATTATAATACTATGGAGTAGACCATGTTTTCAAAAAAGTCCTCAGCTTTTTGAAAAGTGCTGTAGCTGGCGTTTTTTTCTGTAGCTTACAGTGTCTTTTTAAAGTTGAGAAAAGTTCAACTTCTCAGGAAAAAACACCCTATGTCACATATTGTTTGACAGCTGACCAATTATAAGCTGAGTAATGAGAAATCAGTAGAGCTAGTTTGCATACATGGAATATGTCACATTTATCTTCACTACCGATATTGGGTGAAACTTGCCTATTGAATCTTTATCAAGAATTCAATAGGCAATTAGAATTGGCCCAGAAAATTGCAATCAGTGCATCTCTACCAACAATATGTTTCTGAACTTGTTCTCACGCACCAACATGCACTGGTATATCAGAGGTTTCCAACTGGTGTTTCTGTAGTCCCCTGATGGTTCATGAAGGTATTGCCTTCAATATATGTTTTCACTGTGGGATCTATTACACAAGTACAAAAATGGTCTTCAGGTTGCCTTTGTCAGGATGGTGGTCGCTGGTCTTCCAGCAACAGAAGGGAGACTGTGTCAACATCATCATCAGTGAATGCTTTTTACAATCTCATTTCCATTCATAAAACAGTAAATATTCCTAATGCTCTGCTCTATCACTCTGGTACAAGTGTGCTATTATATTGCTAAGTTTGAAACCTGTTGAAGCTGTTTAAAAGGCATTAGTTCCTCCTCCCCCAATAGGGAACACACTATCCTCATGTTATTGAACATTGCAGCCTTTACCATAAGTGAGATTTCATCATTGTGTCTCAAAATGGACAGTAGGAGCATAAAACCAAATGTAGTAAATCCATCAGTTGGGTTGTTTAGGTCTCAGATCACAGTACTATTGCTCTACCTTCTTGTGGTCACATCTGCCTAAACTGTGGTAAAGGTGCTGTAGCTGGCGTTTCTCTCTGTAGCTCATGGTGTCTTTTTAAAGTTGAGAAAAAAATGTTGATGTTGACAAAAAGTGCCCTACGTCACACATTGTTTCCACAGCTGACAAATTTCAAGTTGAGTAATGAGAAGTTGGTAGAGCTGGTTTCCATGGAATATGTCACATTTATCTTCATAGTTGATATTGGGTGAAACTTGCCTACTGAATCTTTATCTAGAATGTAATGCAGACCATTCACATATCATGCACAACGACAAATATTCAATTTAATCAATTCCTCCTGTGTGAGGTACAGACAGATTCTTATCACTGCATTTGTTGTCTTTTGCCATTAGAGAAGCAGTACATGTCCAATATCGAGCAGCTTGACAAGATTCGCCAGGAATGGGAGTCAACCCACGAGAGCACATGTGAGGTGAGAGACGTGACCTGGACGCCTTAGAGGAAAATTCTGGTATATTTCAGCCTGTTGTGTAGGTCCAAACATTTAGTAGAGACAAAAACCATGAGAATCGGGGCAGTATAGGCTCAGCAGCAATTCAGTGTAATTATGTGGGGCATGTCATCATATCAAAGTAAACTGCTTTCTTCACAACTGCTCAACATGTCATTACAAGTGTTTGTGTGGTCACCTTTGCCATGACCTTTGTCATACTCCTTTCTGGCATCCAATTCACTACTTGTCGATTGTTGCATAGGACCTGTGTTCTGATTACTGGACACTGAATTGACTAGTAGGGCCTTATTGTCTTTGTAAGATCAAACACTGTCAGAAAAAGACGCAGGTAAAGTGTTAACCTGACAAACAGTTATTTAATAGTTATCTAGTATATAACTATATACTTATAGTTACGTTTCTTTACACCTTTACTATATGTAAATATGGACTTGGTTATTTTCTCCCTCTCAATACCAGGCATCTAGTGAAAATAAGCATTTTACTTCAATGCTTCCCTCATGCGAGATAAGCCTCCATTGCATAGCCTCTTGAGCTAGATAGGTTTAGGTTTGACAAATGTCATTTGTTTATTTCCGAAGAGAACATTTCGATTCAGAGACGATCTATCGATAGGGCCCAGGTTGAAATATGTTGGATCAACCTAGCCTACATTAAGCATGGTGTCTTAATTTGGTTAGAGGCTCTAGTCTAGAACCAACCCCCACCAGATACTTCCTCTTTCTGTCCACTCTTCAGCCACAGAATAACCACAGCATCAGTGGGCATATACTGTATGTGATCTGTTTGTATCCATCTATTCTGAGTCACTTGGTTTTCAAGTGGGGAAACGAAAAGTATATCATATGTTTCTGAACTTGTTCTCACGCACCAACATGCGCTGGTATATCAGAGGTTTCCAACTGCTGTTTCTGTAGCACCCTGATGGTTCATGAAGGCATTGCCTTCAATTATATTTTCATTGTGGGAATTATTACCAAGTACAAAAATGGTCTTCTGGTTGCCTCTGTCAGGATGGTGGTCGCTGGGTCACAATCAGTTGAAAACCATTGGCATACCTGATATATTCAGCTCTATCATGCAGTTCAACTCTATACAGTTTTTTTTGGAAACTTCTTTAAAGACAAACATCAAGTTTCAGCTTACTTCATCTTTGCAGAAACTAAATAAATGAAGTTCACGGCAATCTTTGCTTCACGGCTTCATGAATCTGTTTACAGGTCTTTCAGCAAGAGGAAGGAGAACGCGTCAACATTATGAGAAATGCAATGTGGGTTCATTGCAACCACTTCTCACTGCAGTCTGTAAAGGATGACGAGGCAAGTGAACACTCTCTTATTGCAAGTGAACACTGCATATTGCATGACAAAATAAATGTGGCCTGATGAGGATAGAAATAAATGAAGACTGGAGATCGCACTCAAAAGGTAGACTTCAAAAAAACGAGAACATCATCAAATAGTGATTTATTGACCTCACTAGACTCCAGACATATAAAGAAGAAATATGATGCAATGTTTTTTCTATTTTGTATGATTTTTTAATTGTTAGCTCAAGATGGTGGTTGATTGATTGATTGTTTGTGAACTGGAATTGTGATTGGTCCATTTGAATTTGCCACTTGCCTGGTAAATTATGTCATTTCCTATATAGTCTGTGAACTCTGTTGATGTAACTTGCACCAGAGACTTTCTGAGGAGACATACTGTAGCACTGAAAAAATCCTCCATAGAAATGCATGGAGTTAGTTTGTAACGCCAATATGGCAGTTGTCTATACATATCCCGCCCCTTCCCTTTCCCTTAAAATTTGACATGTGAATACATTGTGCCAATCATGTGGTGTGTTGTGAATACATTGTGCCAATCATGTGTTGTGATCTCACGGCTGGAGCAAAGTTGGTGTCGTGAAGCCGTGCGCATGCGCATTTCTGCCCGAATAGATGCCCGATAAGTTCCCCAAAAACGTTGTAATATGGCCGTCGAGTGGAGGGACTTGCTTAAAAGGACTTTGCTTGCACTGAGGATGCGGTCACCCGAAACGTTTGCAATTGCACTTTATTTTTTTGTATGGAGTCTGGTGAGGTCAATAAATCACTATTTGATGATATTCTCGTTTTTTTGAAGTCTACCTTTTGAGTGTGATCTCTAGTCTTGTTTTTCTACAATCTTCATTTGGAGCCTATACAACCAACACTGACAATTCGCCTTATTCACCCGGCGGCTCACGAGGCTACAGTGTACACTTGCCATCACACTTCAGTCCAGCAGATGGTCTCTGTTTGCAAACTGCCAAAAAAACTCACCGAAGAAGAAGGCGGCATATATATGACTCTGGCAGGTCAGCGAACACTTCTTTTTCTGTGAGCTTTTATTTTTGGTAGTTTGCAAACGGAATGCATTACCACCATTTGCCGGACTAAAGTGTGATGGCAAGTGTACCCTGTAGCCTCGTTCTAGCCGCCAGGTGGATAAAGCGAATAACCACTGTGTAAGGCACAGATTTCTTCTTTTTTTTTTTTGGATATTTGATTGATGTGGGCAGTAGCCATACTTTGACTAAATAAAACTGTGCTGTTTGTTAGTGTTATGAGGAAGTGCGCCTGAGCTTGGAGGAGTGTGACATCACAGTTGACAACAACAGTTTCATTGAGCTGAAGAGCACAGGCACCACCCCACCAGGTGAGAGTCCACCCCAAACTGCAGCAACAACAGCAGGAGAACATCTCTGTGAAGCCACACATACTTCACTGTGTGCCTGTGTATATTTTGTAGGCTCGTCCTGTCGCTGTCAGTCATGGCGTCAGCTGAATTACATTCAACTGAAGCTATAGTTGGCCTCCTGCTTCGGCTTGATTCTGACTGTGTTTGTGTTTACTGTCTGAATTCCAAACCCTGTCTCCCTAGTGCCCATTGTGTTTGAGAACTACTACGACAGAGAGCCGTGCACAGACAGCAATGGCATTGGAGGGCGCTTTGGTGGAGGGGTCATGAAAAGGTGAGAAATAAAGAAGCAATAGAAGATGCATTGAGCCTCCAAATGTAGGTTTAAGACCTCATTTTAGGTTTTTTCCTATTTAGACCAAAGAGTCCACCAACTTTTAAAATGTAAACCCAATGTGAACTTGATTTGCAATTTCAACCCAACGTGAACTTGATTTAAATTTGTTTTCCTCCATGTAGGTTTTCAAATCTTTTGCAAGGAAACTCTAGTGCCAGCAGGAACAATGTCAATGATGGTGTGTCAACAGCTATACCCTCTGGTGAGAATTGCCCCTGTTGAAAGAAATTTTAATTTAATGTTTATTTTTGCCATGTTTTTATATTTATTGGTATAATGCTCTGTGCATTTTCTTTAAAATACAAATAACAATATAGCACAAAGTAGTAATCTGATTATCAGTGTCTCTCCTCCACTTATGTTTTATTTAACTTTTATTTATTTTTGAAGCATGTTTTTATTAGCAACTTGCACTGGTTTAAAGGATTTGCCTGCCCCTTTAAATTCCTGCAGAACAGAATGTAGCATTCATTTAGGTCATTCATTTACCACTAGGTGGCAGCCAAGCCCAACTGTTAGAAATAAGAGCATGGTGTCAGAAATACGTTTTGCCCTTGTATGATTATGACCTGTGACCCCCATCAGCCTGAAATGGTTGAAAGGTTGACATTTAGCCAAATATTCAGACTTTACGTCAATATTACCTCTGCCCTTAATATATCTCCCTGCCATGCTTTAACCGTCAGCTGATTCAGATGGAGTGTATGCTTCCATCCCTGGGTTTGTGCCCGGAGGAGCACCAAGAGCTGCAGCAGTAGAGGAGTACCAGGCGCTCTATGAATATGTTGCTCAGGTAAGCCAGAGGACTTCCTGTAAACACGCTTGGCAACAGGGCTCTGCATTCAGGGGATTCAGGGGATGTGAAACATGAGAATGAAGCTGTGTGTGTGTGTGTGTGTGTGAGTGAGAGATCGAGAAAGGTCAGAGAGGGAGGAGCCTTACACAAGCTACAGTACATGTAAAAAGAACACAACTGAACTGTAGGACTATGTAAATAACTAGCTACTACTGTGTGTAAACGGAGTTATCTCCCGCCCTGTTGGTCATTACCCGAAAATAGCAGTGGACAGATATAATCAGTCACAGGAAACTGGATCTAATTGCCCATATCTGTGTATCTGTGTGTGTGTGTGTGTGTGTGTGGATGTTTTTGCTTACTTTTCCCCAGAGCTCAGATGAGCTGTCCATCTCCGTGGGGGAGATAGTGGTGGTGGTAGACCAGGGTCAAGATGGCTGGTGGACGGTGGAAAGTAAAGGCCAGTCAGGTCTGGTCCCGGGATCTTACCTCGACAAAGTCTGAGAGGGAGCACACACACACACACACATACACACATGCACACACACACACACACTGAGAGGACCCTGTTACAGGTTGACAGCTGTGTGGGCTTATCCAGTGCCGATCTGACTCAGAGGTGTGAGGCACCGGCTTAACAGCAGTTTTATTCAGGGTAACGTATTTATATGGTATGTGAAAAGGGGAGCTCATTTCAAGCAGGCACTACAGGCTAGCATAACACAATTGTAGCGCAGTAGATCTAGTTGTAACTGAACTGTTCATTTCCAATATTTCTTTTGTGTGATGTATGTTAAAGATGAGATATTACTATTCAGTGGCAAGGGATGTTCCATAGGTGGGGGTAATTTAAATTAAGATGTTCCTTGCTTAAGGCTAGTGAACTTCAACTACAGCCATTAACATTTCTACTGTGCGTCACTGTGTTTTGTTGTTGTTAGTTTGTGGTATTGTCAATATATCAAGAGGAAATTTGATTTTCTTTAGCACAAACTATGTGAATGTATTTGATGCAATAATACTCTTTCAATTCAGACTCACTTCTGAGTCTGTAGAGAGTATTTGCAAAATGTAATTTATAATCAAACTGGCATTTCTTCTGGCTTCATCTGTTAACCTGTAAAAATGTTTTAATATGATTAAACTGCACTGTTTCTTTATGGCCAGATGACGAAGGTTATATTTACATATCACACTAACACGGTTGACACAAATATCGGGTGACACAACAGTCACTATACTTACACTATACTTACACTATAGTTACTGCTAAAATACTGTGACCACAACTGCCTTCATGCAGCTCTTGAAAAACATTCTACAAACGAGACTGAGTGGGTCACTATTAATATTACCGAGACCTGTCTTTAGCAGGTGTGCGTGCACACACACACACACACACACACACACACACACACGAGATGACCGTGTGGATAGTTGCAGCAGTCATGTGTGCATTACAGAAGAATTTATCTTCGAGTCTGTGCTACTGAGGACAGCTGACTTGGAAACCTGACTTGAAATGCTACTGATTGATGTGGGCAGTAGCCATACTTGAAATGCTACTGAGGACAGCTGACTTGAAATGACCAGTGTTCAACACACACACACACACACTTTGCATGCACTTTCTGCATCAGGTGACCGTGTAGTCTGATCCACCTGTGTGAGGTATCAATTTTCCCCATCGCTCAGGAGACCGGTCATCCTAGATGCCTGCCTTGTCCGCAGAGACACACAAATACAAGTTCTAACTCCTCAGTGCTAAGAGCATCAGGTCTGTAGTGGAGGCAGCTAGGGACCAGCTTGCCAGGACAATTATGATTGACAGAAAAAAAGTGACAAAGTCAGACAAATAGAACTGCAGGGTCCAAACCGGCCAGATGCATCATATCGATAAACAGGTCAGGTCAGCAATACATGAGGCGTCAGATGGCTGACGGGTGCATATGTGCGGGAGGTTCCCTCCCCTAAATTACTCCTCCAGTGGCATGAAAGAAACAGCACCATCACACACAGATTCCCCCCAGGCTACCTTCACATGGAGCAGCCTGGGAAAGCACTGAACTTTAACCCTTGTCCATACTGCCACACTGAGTGAGCGAGTGTTTTAGGTCTTAAGACACGAACAAAGCCCCCTGCTACAATAAAGTATTCAGTCAGTGCCCTTTGTTTGACATGGGGGGAGGGGGGAGGGGGGGGTTGGAAGTGTGGGGTGAGACTTCCCTTAACAAGCAGGACAACCCAAGATCCAGGATAAAAAGAGATCCCGGGGAGGGGGGAAAACAGACAGCCATTCTAAAAATACCAGCACATGAACAGCTGATGTCGATGCTTAGGTCTCTTCAGCGTCCCTGAACACCCCCACCCACCTGCCTCTCAAATTTTGAAACAAAAAAGACAAGAGGTCATCTGGAATTGGAATTTACAAGTTTTATTTCAGTAAGTTTTTTTTCCCCTTAATCTATTTACATTCATCTAGAGTTTTTGTTCTACAGAGCTACATTTCTTTTTCTCGAAAAACAAAAACAAAAAATCAACTTTAAAATCTACATCTTAGCAATATACTCAACTTCACACAAGAAGCAAAAGAGGACAAAAAAAAGAACAGTAATAAAATGTAACATTTTCAGTACATAATACGTAGTGCATGTACAACATTACCATAGATGCCTGTTTGAATCAAAAAAGAAGCTATTTCCCTAAATTGCTTCCAATTATTGTTGTTCGATTTAGTGTTAGTTTGTTTTTTAAAGACAGATCTGAACAAGATTATGAATACAGTATGAGCATATCTGAAATGTCTTTCGTGGACCCAAAGCACTCCTACAGCAGCTCCTAAAGAGAACAATGCTGGTGATGCAGACGTGCTGGGTAAACAAGACTGGAGAACAAGCATGTTTATCTCTGTAGTGACAAGCGCACACACGCTCGCTAGGATTGTGAGTGGATTTGTGAGAGGAAAACAACTAAACGAAAACGACCAGGAAAAAGGAAGAGAATGAGCGAGCAAGACGAGAGGAAATCCCTGTCTCGGCTATTTACATGAAGTCATTTCTTTTTTTTAAATATTTATAAAATATTCCAAAAGCCGTACACATAGTGCAAACTGACGCATGAGGAAAGCAGAAATTCCACATTTTAATTCCCCTCCAGCACTGCCTTCCCTCACATGAGCAGACTGATGCTCTCTCATCAACACCCGCCCCCACAACCCCCCACCCCCCAACATAAACAGAATCTAATTTAAAGTATTAAGTGTCAATGCCTCATCTTAAAGACGGAAAAATGGAAGAGGTGGGGGAGGTTTGACTGCCATTTTAGAATTTGGCTTGTAGCATTAGCTTGAGAGAGATAGAGAGAAAAATAAAAGTAGTGAATATAAAAACATCATCTTACATACAGCATGTAAATAAATAGTATTGTCACTAGGGCACCCGTCACCAGTGTATAGAGTGAGCATCTTTGTGAAAGGTGGGTTCACTGACTGCCAACAGCAGGAGAAAGCGAAACGGAGGGCTAGGAGCCTGTGCGCTGATCCTGACAGGCACAATCTTAAACCTTAGGGGTGCGAGTGTGGATGTGTGCCTGTGAATATCTCTCAGTGTCTGTGTGTGTGTCTGTGTGTGTGTCTGTGTCGGTCAGCTCTATGCATATGTTCCTCCAGTGACAAGGAGCTCGTAAGCAGGGTCTCGCCTCCTGCGGCACAGCACAACGCAGGCACACAGCATCCCCAGCATCTAGAGAGAGAGAGAAAAACAGTGGACAGGACATGATAGAGAGAAGGCAGAAGAGAGAGAGAGAGTCTGTTATAAAACTGCATGGGGGACTTAGATAAAAGAAGGCAGAGAAAGAGAGTGTAAGCTATTTTTGTAACATATAGCTCAGAATCAGGAATTGTAGTCTCACATGTAATTAAGGCAAATTAATATCTGGCATAGAAAAAGCACAGTGATGCAACACACACACGCACACACACACACACACACCTGTGATCTTTGGGACTGGGGGGCACCAATAAAGACTGTGCACAGGCCCACAATCAACAAGAAAAAGGGAAACCTCCTCGGCAAAGAGCCTCTGTAATTGCTGCAGGTCAACCAGCTTCAATAACGGGGGGGTGACTTGCAAACCTAACAAGAACTAAACTGAGACATTCTGTTGAGATCCAGTGGAAGTGGGAGGTTATAGTTTGCAGCGCTGCTTAAGAAGTGGGTGCTTAATACCGAGCTGTGTGTGCATGTGTGTGTGTGTGTGAGCACTCTCCTGTGCGCCGCCCGAATTAAATCCTCTCCTTGTGTGTGGGCAGCAGTGTCTGCCTGCTCAGCCATTCTAAGCCTAGCAAACCCTCCATTTCAAGCCTAGCAAACCCTTCATTTCAGCTCCAAAAAGCAGCAGTCTCTCTCGTGCTGCGCCCAGACTCTGCTCCGAGCTCTGCTCTGTGACAACGATAACAAGAACAAGAACAAGGACCACAACAGTCTCTTTATCATGCTCACGGTTTCCTTCCTTTCTCTACAGTAAACAACAAACACATGGAATCCTGATGACATAACCCTCGCTATCCAAGGAGCCATCTTTGGGAAAGACTGACTGAAAGAGCTGGCCAATTTTTTAATGAGTGGCATTAAAAAATGTGTTGCACAGCATCTTCAGGTGGATATGTGTACGAGGAGTGCACCCAACCCACAACCTTGCACATTCCCACTGAATTCACAACCAATGGAGCCGCAGACGTGGACATCTGGGTGGACACGGGAGGCCTCAACAGCGGCCCGAGATGCTCCGAGAGTCGGGGCAGGGCTTTTTTTATCTCCTCCCTGCTGGGGCAGGAAGTGGCGGCTGCTGCTCCCGACTGCTCTCGTCTGACTGACTGAAGACACGGGGCCCTGACACAATGGGGTCAGTGTGGAGAGAGAGTGTCCCTCCCCTTTCCCTCTCCCTCTCCCTCTCCTCCCTCTCCCTCTCCCCCCTCGGCTGCTGCTGCTACTGACTGAACCACTCATCGGAGAGAGGACAGGAAAGCCCGAAACACATCAGGAAAAAATAACAATCAAGTCCACACGCACACACGCACAATAACAAGCAGCAGCAATTTGCATTCAAACTAGTCTGTCCTGTTTTGGCCTAGAAAAGGGAAAGAAAACATGTTGGGGAAGGTTTTTTTTTTATCTTATGTGGAGGCAGGTTTATTTACCTGGATGGCAGCAAATGTCAGCGCAGCCCAGATGACATACATCATGATCTCTTTTAGTTTCTTCACAACGAGCGCTTCACAACCCTACAGAAAAGAGAAGAGGGGATGGAGGATTAGCCTAGGGAAACGAGAGAAACAAATGAAAGTGAAAGACTCCTCACGTGATGGGTTACGTGAAGGTTTTTTTCCCCCATCAGACTGCAGGTGTGCAAGCGTTTGTGTGTGTGTGTGTGTAGCGTGTGTGACTCAACATGAGTGGCTCACTGCTCACCTCAGCGTACAAGTCTCCTGGGCGCAGCATGGAGCCGGTGCAGTTGTTCACGTTGGGCTTGCAGCAGCTGAGTGGTACGCTGTTGTTGCGCGATTCGTTGAACCAGCGCGTGTACTTCCAGTCCGAGTAGTCGTGGATTCCGCAGCAGTGAAGCTGAAGGCATATTCCAGAGACATACATTTGTTGACAAATAGCTACATCCCAGACACCAGTGCCTACTCACAATCAGAGAATGGCAGGCCTTGTTCCTTAGGGTAGTCAAGCACCTGAGAATGAGCGAAACCCATTACATAAAAGCCACACGCACCTGTCTTTGAACATAGTCGATAGCACGGCTTGGAGCATCAGTGTTGGTTCCATTGTATTCATTATAGACCGTCCTGATGGACTTATTCACCTCATCCTCCACCTGCAGATAAAACAATGGGACCATTTGAGCTCCACCTCGGTTGAAGCCATGTGGCCTTGGCAAACTCATGCAGCAGTTTGTCAATGCCATCTCAAACCAATTAAAAGAGTAGAGACTCCACCTTTGACCAACACAGACTCTGTTCAGGTTGGGCCTTACCTTTGCTCTATAGATGTAGCCCAGCACCACCACCACCACCTCAGTCACAAACACCAGCAGCAGGATGATCACAAACTGGAAAGGTGGACAGAGACATTGTCAGTGGTGACAAAAAACAGATCAATACAGGAGGACCAAGGTGAGCTTCACATACAGATGTAAACACAATACACAATGTACAGTCCACTGTTGTATCATCAACGGCAACATGCACATCAAGCACGTGGCATGGAACTGGTAACACTGCTTTGCCTACCACAGACCTCTTGCAGTTGTTCTGGACCAATCAAATGACTTAAATGACCAATTACAAATTACAAGACGTATCGAATAGATAATACAACAATCTAACATCACTTGTAATAAAGGAGGACCATCAAAGGCCTTTCATCTATGATGGGAGTCCTGTGCACCAGAACAAAGTGGGCTGAGGCAACTTTAATGCCTCGTATCTATAAAGTTATGAGGTGACGTATGCCCAACTGACCGTGGCCAAACCACAGCGGCTCTCACGGATGGTGGCACAACAGCCAATCAGACCGATGATGAAAAGGAGTGCCCCGACAGCGATGATGACCACGGCTGGAATGAGTGTGTAAACATCCTCAAAGAAGTGGTCGTAGTCGTCGTAGGTGATGAACACATAGGCCCCCACATAGCATAAGATGCCAGCCGCCGCCTACAGGGAAAAACAGAACAACTTTGATAACAGAACTTTGAGGCAGAACACAAATTAGAGATAGAAAATATAGTTCAATCAATTATACGTTGGTCCAATTCTTATCAACCTGTGAAATGTCTGAATCAATCTCTTAGGCCAATATGCATTTTTCCCTAAGTTCATTTTCATAATGGTTTACAGAGCCAGCCTCTGACATGGTCGTATTAGAGGCTATTTCTTCAAGATACCAATTTTCACTGGTTGTTTCCATTGACTGTATTTGTAAATGTGTCTTCCTTGTAGAACTTTTTTAAACATTCCTTAAATATAGCGCAGCATACTTTTTGAGATCTCATTCCTATCGACAGGGGCGTAGCACAAGGAAAAAAAAAAAATAGACTTTTCAAAGGCCCTTTCTCCCCTTGGGCCCCTATAATCAGTAGTGTTTTTACACCTACGCCCCTGTCTATGGATTTAAATACAGTGCATGCAAATGAATGCACTATTGTTATTCATATTGCCCCATATTGAAATGACCTGCAGTCTAATTAGGGTATCTGCGCCAATACCCAGCCCTACAGAAAAGTGCCTGATCAAACAAAAGAAATTGAATGAACTTTGAACATGAACTACATTGGAATGGGACTACTAAAACATAATGTTTGACATCCCAATGCAGAAGCAAATTATGAGGAAACCTGATGTTGCTAAAAGTCCAGGACAGATCTGGAACTCTCCCAGTGTGTTCCCACAATCATTTTCATCTCCATTTGTTTTTTATTAGTATTGTTATATTGTTTATAATAAACTTCCGTAGTGCTCGCTTTAAATAGGTCAAAGCAACAAAATGTCAAATGTGAGTAGCTACTGAGATCCGCCAACTGTGGCAAACCACTATTTCCAACAATGTGGAATAATACTGTACATTTTCTGTTTTTATCGCGCAACATACACGGGAAGAGAAGACGTGTTTTTGGGGCATCGTCTAAAAACGAGGCGAAACATTGCCAGCCTGGTAGGCTACGTACTACGAGTGTTTACATACCCAGTCAGTACAAGTCTGGGTACAAGATCGAGGAGCCAGGACCTAATAGCAAAATGAAGCGTGACGTGCAACATTGGGCGTCAGGAGTAACCTAACACATGGGAACGAACTGTGCATGATTTTCTGAACTGGGGATTTTGCAGTTACTTTTACCCCCATAACTTTTGACAACTGAAAATAAAATGTGAAACAATGAACAGAAAGCCTCTTCAATGTCTCCCAACATTGGACAGCCTACTGCTCACTTTGTAAGAGGCTTGACAGACTGAAAGAGCATTTGGCAGTGGCCTACGTATTAAGGATACTGCAAAAGAAAAGGAATATACATTGGTCATCGAAGGTGGCAGGCGTGAAACATCACATGCTGAACATCATCCCAAGGATTACTAGCGAATTCGGCCCATTGAAGAGTTTGAATCTCAAATCCAGCCGTAATCTCACTTTGTATCGGCTAGGCTATTGGATTGCAGAACATCGTAGCACCAGTCGTACGTACCGACATTGATGAAATTACATATCCATTTTATTTAATTAAATTCCAGTTAGGCCTATACCACATAAGTAACAATGTGGCACTGACCACTGATGCACGTCAATCACTACCAAGTTGAGTGGAGTGCTGCTGCGGGTGGCACCTCACCTATGCGGTAACGTTAACATCAACGTTGGTCTTCTACGGAGCACTTGATACCCCATAGTGATATACCCATTCAAAGACGTTGATATGCTAATCAGGGTATTTCTGACTTCTAAACAACTCATCGGTGACTGAAACTACATTAAGAATGTTCACTTGCCGTTTCTTAGATAGCTGCTTTGATAGCTAGCTGCTAGCTACTAGGGCCCAATGCCATGGCTCTGCCACGGACGAGACGCAGCTTGTCTGCTGCAGAAAGCAGGACTGCTAGCACTTGATAACATTACCATCCAAGCAAAGCAAGCAACAAACTGCAGTTTTTTTTTTAATCCGATCCGCATTCGAACACATATTGATAAACCATTTGCCCTCACAAAAAACAATTCACAGTTCACTGCATGTAAAATAGAAAAAGGTTAACCAGCCACGCTTGCTTTTCTGGCAAGTTCGCATAATACTGTGCTTTGTTAACATGTCGACACGCTAGCTATCGCTAGTTGAGCAAGGTTAAGTTCTCATATGTACTGTCATACTAAAGGTTTAACTATAGGAAAAATGAAAGCATTATAGTATTTGTTTAAATCTTATAAGTATTCTTTATCATCTTGAACTATAAAATTACAAAATGAAATAGCGCTGCTGGCTGGCAAGATAAGCAGGCTACTTGCTGCGTAGAACGTTAGCTTAGCGTTTGACGCATCGTTATTAATAAATGTAAAAATTCCATCAAACTTACCCAAAAAATAAGATTGAGAAAGACCAGCACGGTCTTAGAAGACGTAATACCACATTGACCCATTGCTATGTATGATATCCAAAGATGTAGCAGAAAAGATGTTCGTTGCTGCTAGGATTGTAAAATGGCTGGCTGCTGGCTATTGTAACCCATGCCCCGACAGCCTCTACTCCACTTGGTCTCTGATCCAAACGCCCACTGCTACCGGCTGAACCAGGACATGTGATGCGATGACTTCACAAGTCACTGTTGACATTCCTTGTCCCACAGATCCAGTGATGCACTCTTTTTGTTATTGCAAGGTAGGCCTATATGTATCTGAGGGGTTATGTGTATATTACACAGTTCTGTTCACATCAACGACATATTGTAATACAAACATTTTAATAGGTAGTACAGAGAATTACACAGGCAAATCTGATGATAGCTGCACACATTTAATTGCGGTGTTAGTCGATACTGACATCTAGTGGCCAGTAAACCTTTTTGGGAAAAAAACATCTTTTTAACTGTAGCCTATTTTACAGTTAAGTCATAAAATGCTGACACAAATGACTTGGTTATATAATCATGGCATGCTAATAATAAAAGTGTAGTACAGTACAGTATACTCTATCCATCTTTAATCTAGTGTGCTCAAAATGGCAATGGTCATTTATGGAAGCCACAGCAGAAGATGCATGCAACAGAATCCAATCAACTCACAGTACTGAGCTCTTAAGGTAATTGCCATAATATAAGACATAACTGAACACTGTATTTATAATTGCAAATTCATCAGGACTGCTACAAAAGCATACTTCTCAGACAAATTAATTTGCAGATAGCTATAACAGAATTTCATTTATGATACAAACTAAACACATGCAAAATGATAGTTTTACTACCTTTTGAATATAAACAACTATTTATAGATATGCAGCATTTTAGCAAAATTTCGAAAAGCTAGGTCAGCATGAGTACCAAATAATTTATCCCAGTGGCTGAAGTGAGGTGCAAAGTTGGTGTTGGGCTTCTGATGATGCACATCATGCTGGCTTTGTCCACCGTAGAAACCAAATGGCATAAGACGCGATGTAGACCAGGGAAAGTCATAGCCACAATGATCCTCTACTGAAACATACACATGAACTACCATAAATACCCAAGTTGTGAGCAGGTGACATCTCAACAGCACCGGATTCAGGGTAGTCCAGAAGCCTACAGTGACTAGCTCCCAACCTCCCAGGCACTGGGTGGCCAAGGCAAAGGGGGCCATGTAGTTATGGTGGATGGCATGGAAGGTGACATACAGCCAGCGGATCTTGTGGTGCAAGAAATGCCAAATAAAATACTGCAAGTCAAAGAGTAGAAGATTTCCAGCCACCCCACCGGCAAGCTCCAGCAGGGTGGGGGCCCGGTCAGGTAAAGGAACTGGTGGTCGCCATGCCCACTGAGCCACAGCTGCTGGGAAGACCAGGACCAGGTGATTGCGTAGGGTGACTCCAGCACAGTGGACCAGCATAGCAGGTGTTGGCTTCTTACTTGGCTGGATCTTGAAACGCTGGACTGCCGGCCACCTGTCACCCATTATATCACAGACCAGATAAGGGAGGCAGATGATGAAGTATGATGACACAGTCAGCACCACTGGGAAGAGTGGGGACCTAATGGTGTCAGAGTGATACAGCCGCAGGTGGTCCCACATGGGCTGGAGAATGGAGTCCTGTTCGTCATAGACTGTCCATAAGAGTTCGCAAAGATGGCTAAAGTTCATTTTTGCAGATTAGTGTAGTTTGCCTTTCTATTTATTTTCCTTTCCTCACCTCGATCTGCGATCTTGAAGATGCACTAGCTTCTGGCTGCCCTGATGCAATGGTAGGACATAGGCTACACCATCAGTGTAATGAAATATTTACATTCTCTTCACCCTTCTAAATTATGGAACAGCAAATGAGATACACGGGTGATACCTCAAATTGAGAAAACAAGCAACATTACCCAATTTTGCCGTCAAATTCCAGTAGGTAGATGTCATTAACATGGCTGCTACAGACGCACTCACAGATAGCTGGATTTTTCTATAAAAGAAATGACTCCTTAACAGCAGAGGGCGGAAAAGCACCGTAATTTGATTGCCTGAGTTATGGGTCAAAGTACACGGCTTGTGTACGCGGAAACCAGACTGTGATAGCTGCGACCTGTGGGTATGTATTTTTTAAATAATTACAACAAACTTTTTCGTTGCCTCTTCGCAACCGAACTAGTTTTATCAATCACCCGCTATAGACAGCAGAGGAAAGAGACTTCCCGTCCTCTAATAAAGACACAACGTAGCTACTGCGTATGCGTATGCGTAACATAAACAGAGGGCTGTTCTGTTTTGGTAGGGCATTTCCACTGTACCGTCTGGTCTTTTTTTGGCAGGGCAAAAGCCTTGTCTAGTTTCTAGTTTACAATTAAGTCGAATGTCGATTGTTTTCATATTTAACATAATTTATCCACTCCAGTGACCCCCCCCCCCCCCCCCCCCCCCCCAGTTTGGAAGTCTGACCACACGAAAGTGTAGGCTACTGTTTTCTGCATTCCCATTTCATTTCATACGCCTACTTGATCTTCCCTGTGTACACTACTGCTGAATGGTCACTAAAAAGAAATAGCCCCATATTTGTTCATACATTTTGTCAAATGTGTTACTTTTTGATATAATCAATCAGAAATCAGTCAATTAATCTGAGCAACACAATACTACAACAAGTGTCATGAGTGTTATTTTCCACATTGTGGACCGCGAGATTTGTTGGATTTCTATGTGTGCCATACATTACCTTAATCATCCTGTTATTAAACTAACTTACATCCCTGTAGTAGGCTAAAGAATGGCATTTTAGTAATAGTTGATTGTGTCCATTATGTGATATGCCATATTGTATTCTGTGTAATTATTTAAACACCTTGATGTTTTTTGTGCCTTTTTAAAATAGGAATTTTCAGATATGGATGGTGAGCAAGCACCTGCACTTTCAACACAGGCAGAAAAAGAGAATAGGACATCAAGAAGACCTCCTCATGCTGTGCCCCAGACGCAACCGTTGTGCCACTTCTACTCTCAGGGCAGACATTGCCATTTTGGGAGGAGATGTCGTTTCCTGCACCAGAGGGCTGAGGGGGCCAAGCAGGCACTGAGCACCCTGGAGAACAAGCCTCCGAGTGGTGCAGCAGACGGTGGGCAGACGCCGGGTCAGGAGCCAGTGCGCACGCCGGCCGCATCTGCCACTCAGGAGACGTCTAGACAAGTGACCTGCCAGCCCTCACCTGCGGGCAGGGCCAGCCAGCCGGCTGGACGGCAGCGTGGTGGCGGTCGCCCCTGCAGATACTTCCTGTCTGGCTACTGTGCAATGGAGGACAGGTGCCGCTTTGTACACCCTCAGCAGTTTCCGCCCGTTGGCGAGCGGCCAGTCCCCGCAAGGGTGGCGAACAGTCCCAGTGCCAGGACTCCCGTTACCAGGCCGCACCAGGGGCAGCAAGAGGTCAAGCTCAGCGAGCTCACCAACGAGGTTGCTAAGCAGCTACGCACCACTGAAATCCAGCAGCTCACCAAGCGGTTCCCTAAAGACAGGCTGATTGTACAAGAGCGAGAGGACGGCAAGGTCACGTACTACCGGTTCACAGTGCAGCCCACTGATCCTGACTGGGTAAAGTTTATGCACTCAGTGCTTATGCATGGTTTACATGGATGGTTCAGATGCACACATCACTCTGAAATCATATAGGCTATTTCCAATGTCTATTAACCCATAACTGAAAAAAAATTATAGTTTCAATGCATGCATGTAATTTGCTGCAGGATTAAGGTGATCCAGACACTTTTTGGGTAACATTATCCCACCATTAGTGTTTGGATCACAAAGTTTCCCAACAGGTGCAACAAGTCCAAGGTCCAGTTACAACATTGCAAGGTCCAGTTAAGTCTTATTTTTGAATGATAATGAGAAATTGTAGGATTAACGTGACCTGGACACTTCTATGGGTCTTAGAGGTGCAGAGAACATTATCCTGTAATTAGTCAATGGATCACAATGTTCCCGACGTAGGCAACAAGGTCAGGGTCGAGCGACATTCCTTTACAACTCCCAGTATTGCCCATTATTAGGCTGTGGAAATCACCCAGTTCTTTCCATTCCATGTAATGTTTCCCCTGTTTTGCCCCATTTGTTTTGTGTGCTTGCAAGACTAACAGAATAATATTTATTTTCTTTGGAGCTTAGCAGCTCTGCAGCAGTGATATAGGTCAAATTGAATTTAGTAGACCATTGTGATTGTTTTTAGATATGTAGCAACTTTCTTCCTTCTTTCTTGGACAGTTAATTCGGTATATATTCTGCACATAATTATATGTCAAAAATACCTATTTGTCTATATTGTTGAAGATAATAATCAGTTGCATTTCTCAACAGCCTTTTGATTTGAAGGACTTGGAGGTCATGGTTTGCTTTCCAGACAGTTACCCACAAGAGGTATGCCTATATTGAAAAGCTACTGAATTTACCACTGACAGAGCTACCCCCACAACAAGCTACTGTATGTCTTCTGGTTAAACCTTTTCCCAACATTACAAGCTAAACAGTTTTTCTGGTTGAACCTATACCACAATCATAGTTAATACTGTACTGCTTTGTTTGAGAGACAGAATCAATTAACTATGTACCGCAGTTGTTGGAACTGACCACTGCCATCATTTAGCACAGTTCTCTTTCAAACATTCGTTCGGTATCTCACATATGGGGAATGCCGTGGGCATACCCCATACATGAGATACCTCACTCATGCTATCAGAGAACCGGGGTTATGGTCGTAACCTTAAATTCTCTTTCAAGCATTCGTTCGGTATCTCACATATGGGGTATGCCTCCCCACGTACCCCATATGTGAGATACCTCACTCACCTCACTCATCAGAGAACCGGGGTTACGGTCGTAACATTAAGTTATGTAGAGTCACTTTAAATGCTGCCTTCCATTCAGCCAGATTGTGTTATTTCAGGTGTTTACAGTGCAAATTCCACAGGACCAAGACCTGCCCTCAGTCATGGGAAGGTGAGCGCAACGAGTGACTCTGTTATGTCATGTTACAATACTAGATCAACATTCAAGGGTACAAGGTACAATAGCCATATAGCAGTGATAAGACAGAATGTGCCAAACAAAAAAAAATATAATTGAAATTGAAGACTGATTTTGCGTCAGAAGGTGCTATGCATCACTGAAACTGTAAACCAGCCACTGCTGTGATAACAAGAGATAGTAGTTCCATTTGTTGGCAGTGGTTTTGTTTTGTAAACATTTCACCTATTGAGACTTTCTCCACTCTATTCATGATCGAGTCAGACACGTTCAGCAGGCGTCCACAGAGTGGCTCCAAGCCAAGCACGCCACTAACCAGCTGATGGGCAAGTTGGAGCTGCTCTTCAGGCCATTCCTGCGTTGGCTGGACCGTAGCATGGAGCGCCTCTTTATCGAGGGAGCCACAAAGGTACACCTGTACAGTTAATCCGCAGGTCACCATGAACTAACTCACGTAACAGTGTCCTCGAGACGACCAGGTTTGTGTGCTTATGCCCGTCATGCCTCAGTCGCCTACGTGATAACCCTTGGTCGGTGTCATTCAGAGGACAGGGGGCATTTGAAGTTTACGCGGTGAGAGTAGCAGCACATCTGTAATCATTGGACTCGTCTAACCCCCCCCCCCCCCCCCTTTGCCCTGCAGCTGAAGAAGGACATTGAGGCAGAGCGGGCAGGAATCCAGTTTGTACCCTACCAGCAGCTACAGGCTGCGGTGTGCAAGGACCCCACCCCTGGCCTCCCCTCGGCCGTCTCAGACCCCACAGCTCCAGCTCCGGAGCCTTCTGGAACCGACAGCAGTCTGGAGGGTAGAGGTGTGGAGCAGGAGGGGCAGGAGAAGGATGTGGAGGCAGGGAGTGATGGCGTGGAGGAAGAGGACGACGAGGAGGAGGATGAGGAGGAGGAAGAGGAGGGTGGCAGCCGGAGGGTGGAGAACGTGAGGAGTGGCGAGCGGCGCAGGGGCACTGAGGTGAAGCTGCTGGGCTTGCGGCTCGGCGAGGGCACTGCCACCGTGGTGGCCAGGCGGGTCACCGTCTCACTGCAGTGCAGTAGGTGGGTTAAGTGTGTCAACTAACAGAGATCCTTACACATACACAGGCATGCAAGGGAATGGGAAAACGTGAACCTATTTACTCACACAAGCATACACACACACACACACACACACACACACAATACTGTTGTATTGTGTCACTCAGACGGCGTTATAGCTATTAGCATTGGGAGGTATTACGCTGATTGGGCTGTAGACCAAGCCTTTGATGCTGTTATGCCATGTTATGCCACTTGTCCGGGCTGTACTGCAGGCTTACTGAAAATTATGCCAATGCCTGAAGCTGAAGAGTTGTTAGTTGTTGACCCATGTATTTCCTCACTTTGCCAAGTTTGTGGAAATGTGTCAAATTCATGTTTTCACAATCAGCACCTTGTGTCTAAGTACAGTGAGTGTTAGAATGTTGTAGTGTTGCAATGTAATAATCCCAATCCTGCACAGAAGCAGACCCAGAATGTTTTATTCGTCAGCCACAGAGTAACCTTTTCACCCCAACTTAAGAAGCCATTTTGCTAATAGTTGTTTTGGACTAAATATCCTTCTTACACTTTTTAAAGGAAGGTGTTATCATTTGTAGAAATAAATATGTCTCAAGGCATACCAAATATGTGCAATTCTCAGTAATCCTCTACATGCTGCGTTTGTTTACTTTGAAGAGCAAGCAAATGGATCATGGTGGCAAGTAAACTTGGGAGTTGAATGAAAACCCCCTCTCCCCCTGCACAGATGTAAGGTGGCGTCGGACTTAACCCTGAGTGGGAGGCTGCCGTGCACAGCTCAGTGTGAGAAGTGTGGCGCGGGGATCAGCGCGGCCTTCCGACCCAGCATGTTGCACCAGTACAGCGACGTGCTGGGCTACCTGGACCTGAGCGGTGTGGTGCCCGTGGACCTGGTGCTGCAGGAGGCAGAGCTGGTGGTGGGCTGCCTGGGCTGCTCCCAGGAGGACGATCTGCAGGTGCGCTCTCACCTCAGTTAGAAAACGTTTTTTTTCTTCTCCTAGAATACGGACATCCTTTAGTCATAAATCTGCACCTGATGTACGAATGTGTCACACCACTATCTTATATCTATCCAGTGCTTAAGGTAATCCAGAGGGGCTCAGTTGGATGAATAAAACATTCTGATTGTTTAGCCCCCACAGTATAACATTACTTCTTGATAGGTTCTTGAGAACGATTTGGAACGCAACCGCATCCACCCGCTAGTAGTTATAATGAAGGAAATGCTGAAGTGATTGTGGACTTTTTGTCTTCATGTATTAAAATGTTTGTCCTCACTTACAGTAAATGACACTACTGAAATGTCAGTCACCAAAGAGCCCCCAGTGACCGTGACCTCACTCTCTCTCCTGCTTGCTCTCTCCACAGAACGTGGCCTATGGGCAGAACAAGGAGACCAACTGTCAGCATTGTCACAGCAAGCTCAGCATCTTTGTGGACAGCACCCGATTCACCCTCATCCAGCCTCGGTCAACGAAGCAGACAGGCATGGGCAGTCTTCACACCTCCACATATGGCAGACACATCCATACACACACATACACACATGGCAGACACATCCATACACACACATGCACACATGGCAGGCACTCTCACATTACATGTTCTCAAGCAAGTAGATAGATAGATAGATAGATAGATAGATAGATACTTTATTGATCCCCAGGGGAAATTCAAGTGTCAACGTTGAATGACGAAATGCTAGGTAGATTCCTCCAGTAGCCTAAATTTGGTTTGCTGCTGACGTGCATGGGTAAATGTAAGTTGCTAGCAGACATCTAGCTTGTTGAAAATGTGCTATTTTACAACCTTCATGTATTAACGTGTTTTGTTCTTTCATAGCTCATGTCACGTCTTCATACATTTAATTACCGGCTACATATCTGCTACTTACCCACTGAGGCTAGTAAAGTGGACCTTGGTTAGTTACCAAGGTTAGTTAGCAAGATAATTCTCTATTTAAATAATTTATTATTATTATTTTACATTGTGGTGAGGTAAAAACGATTGTCATTTCCAAGGAGATGAACTCCAGTCCATAGGTGTCCATTCTCATTTTATCTTGAATAAATTATTGTGCCCTTTTGAAATTAGTTTGGCACAGATCCTGTGTTGTTTTTATATTATGCAAGATGGTCTTATGTAGCTAAGCCTACATAACATCAGTGAAACCTGTGGAAACATAAAAAGAGCCAAGTAGCCAAGGCTAAATAGTACATGCTAGTATTTGAATTTGTTTTTAATTGGTTTGTATTGTTTTTACATTCTGGTTATCGGATTCTTGTAGGTTACCGCTCTGTAGTTCTTTTGTGGTAGTATGTTTTTTCATAGTATGCTCTTTAATCACATTAAAGATGGCTTAGGTTTCACATATTGTATCTCTAGGCAATTGTGTTGATTTGACACTGACTACCATAGACTATAATGGAAAATTGGTTTCTGTTTATGCAGTAGGCTATATTAGAGGGTTGGATCTTACCTCCAGGTCTTATGAAATCTAAAAATAAACCAAATCAATATGTCATGAATTAGGCAATAGGCTTCTTGTAAAGGTATTACTTTTACTAGTAATTAGAATTGTATTTCAGTGCACTTAACTTCTAACTACTGATTATCAGTTTGTTGCATGTTTAGACCTTGTATGTGTGTTGCACTTGGCGATCACGATGGGGATTGATATGGTAGTGGACCATGATGGTCATAGAGGAAGTGAAGGAGCAGTACCCCCAAATTATGGTGGGGTAATTCACACTCTCCTCACTCACCTCACTCACTTACTCACCTCACTCACCTTACTCGCTCACCTCACTTACTCACTCACTCACTCACTCCTCCTCACACACACACACTGTGTAAAAGCTGTTCTGTATTCTAACCCTTTAGGGCAGGGTGGGTCAGCACTGTATGCTCGCCGATACAGAGACCCAGCCATCCAGGGAGGGAAGCCCCTGCCAGACAAAGGGACCTGCAGGCATTACAAACAGAGTCATCGCTGGCTTAGGTAAGAAAATGTGCAGCTAGATCATAGAATCAGGCATTGTGGTGCGTAATTGTAGGGAAAAAAAGCTTTACATGCACCATACCCAGGTCATGAATGACTGAGAGATATCTTGTGACAAAAAAAAAGAAAACCATGGAAGTGCCTTAGTCTTCAGTCTGTGAAGGAATCTCACGTCACGCCTTGAATGTTCTATTTCTCCACACCTCATTCCCGACGGCTTCAAGGTTCCCTTGCTGTGGCCGGGCGTACCCATGTGACGTGTGTCACGACGAGGACCAGGATCACCACATGGAGCTGGCCACCAGGATGATCTGTGGCCACTGTGCCAAAGAACAGGTGAGGCATTGAAAAAAAGTCTGCATACTAGATGCTGCTCCCAAACTGATGTACAGATTCACATGTACTGTACACATCCACATGCAGTGATCATAGTTCAAGCAGCTATTAAAATGTGTCAGTTGTAGCATCCCCTTTAACGTAGTTAACACAAAATTAGCTGTGCAGGCCAAGACTAGCCTGACGAGCCAGACCCACATTAAAATGTAGGGTCTGGGTACTCACCGTTCGCAGTGCTCAGTCCGAGGGGCGGGATAATCGGTTGTCTTTCAAATTCCCTCTGCACGCAATAGGACAGCGCTGAGTCCCATGCATTTTCCCACCAGCGGAGCTAGTTGGCTAGTTCAAACTTTTGCCATCTTAAAACAAGCTTAACTCGTGTCACACTGTTTGCCAACAGCAACATCCATCTTCTTTGTTTTCAAGTAGCAGGGAATTCAAGCCAAACCGTTGCAACTCTGCCATCAATCATTATGTTAAGCCCGCCTAACGACTCTATACACGATTTGATTGGCCTGATAGAAGTTTAATTTTTCGAGCTCACAAGCCAACGGAGAGTTGCTAGACTAGCCATGGAAGCAAATGTAATTTGCTTCCGCTAGGGTGCGTCTAGATTTCTAGGCTAGGCCAAGACAAGATCTTTGCACAAAATCTTTGTGTTTGGCTGCTGTCACGTGAGCGTGAGCGTGAGCATGAGCATCACCAAATGTGGACAAGTGTAAGCATACTATATTCCATTACTGAAGTGTTTATTGAGATATACTGTAGAAATATGTAAATTGCACCGCCCCCTATGGATGGAGCATCACACAAAACTTGAAACTTTAACTTCACACAAAATGATTCGGCCAGACTTTTGGGCGCCCCAATAAAACCCTCTGACAAAACCTATATGAACGACTGTATTTGCATGCATTTTATGGTTACCCAGTAGTAAATTACATTGTGTTGAAATACTGTGGTATTGTGTCTTTGTCTACTTGTCTTGCTGGCAGCCCTTCACTAATGGTAAGCCATGTGTTGGCTGTGGTGGAATGATGACGAGGTCTGCTCACAGCAGTCACTGGGAGGGAGGTCTGGGTTGCAGGAGCAAAGTCAAAATGAACAGGTACGTCACACTAAAGCTACAGAACAACTTGAAGCTTTCGAAAACAATACATAATGATGTATTGATGATTGCCTATGCTGTGTCTTTTACAGGAACGATCGACAAAAGTATGCAAGCACAAATAAAACCATATCCAGGAGAGCGACCAGCAAGAACTGACATTCAAGACATCTGCATTACTGTCAATGGCTGGGTGTTTTGCAATGAACAATGATTTTTTTTTTGTCAATAAATCATAGAATGAATGATACAGTAACTTTATCAACAACTTCTAGTGTGAATTTGAGTCCATGGCCATAGGCTTTGACACATTCATTTATTTTCAATCAAAATAGCCCTCATTTACAGTTCATATCTTTAGTAGGATTAAATGTCTAGTTAGTACATTCCAGTGCAGCAGCACTTAAACAGATATGGGTGCAGTCATTAAAATGGCAAAGTAAAACAAGAACAGCATAAGTCTGGAATTATGGAATGTTCCAATGAGCTGAGGAAACATGGGTGATTAGTTAGAGAAGTGTGCAGCAAGGCACGGAATGCATGTCTACAGAAACTGCTGAGCAATTGCATGATTGCCACTTGTCATTACTAAACCAAACCATTGTTTTTTTTTTCATATAACATTTTATACAGAATAAAATGTATTATTTCTTTAAAATGCCTTGCAGTGAGGATAATTTTAAGATGATTAAGTATTGAAGAAAAAGGCAAAAGGCACCATAAGGAATGCACAAGGAAATGTTCAATTGCAAAAAGATTAAGAACATGAATCTTTTCAATTGATTGAAATAATCTACATATTAAAATGTATAATATAAATGATAATGAAAATCAAACAGAAAATAAAAAACAACTATTCACAGCAGAATAAGGGCATCATATTAATCATATTACAGAGGCCAACATGCTTATTCTATATTTTTTTATATAAATAAATATTTTATGCAAATATTATGGCATACATATAACTTGATAGATGGTCTTACTATGACAATCATTCTTATCATTAGAATAGTTATTTTGTCCTTTGATGGAACAATGACCTACATGCATCTCAAAGTTTGTCTCCAGGTGAATTCCAAATCAACACAGTCCTTTGTTTGCTTGCTGGAGCAAACAGAGTGTGTAACGTGTTGTAAACAATCCCCAGACACAACTTCTACTGTATGGTATGAAATATTAAGATGATAATCCATACAAATAAAAAAAATATCAGACCTTTTTGTTCTCCATGGGAATTTCTTTTCAAAATTATTTGAGAGGAGCATGGCCTTAAATGTAGAAAACAAGGGGTGAAACAATAAACAAAGGTGGAGGAAGTTTGGATGATTTTGAGGCACTGGTCTCAAACATCAGGATTTGGGTGGATTTCAGTAATCCTGTAGCCTGGACTTACCATTGAACTTGAGTCACACAGGGATGGGTTAGGGAGGGAGGGGTGGATGTGGAGAGCTGCATCAAGCCCAACTGCGCAAGGTCTCCAAGTTTGCCTCTATAAAAGCAGCCGTCTCCCTCAGTTCTTCACCAGGCACACCACAAGCAGCAGAGACCAAGATGTGGAACGCAACTGAGACCCAGGTTTGGAACGCCACCGAGCACACCAGGGGCATGTGGAACGCCACAGAGGTCTCTCTGCAGCTCCCCACCCGGACCTCCTCTGACCGGCTCCTGCAGCCCTTCTGGGATTACCTGGTCTTCCAGCACTACCCCCTGGTCTCCTCGCCCTTCTTCCCTGTCCTGATTGCCTTCGCCAGCTACTTCATCTTCAGTCTCCCCTTCGCCGCCATCGACCTCCTGGGCGACAAGCTGCCCGCCTTCCACCGCTACAAGATCCAGGGCGACAGACGCCCCACCGTAGGTATGATGATGCGGAGCCTGGGGATGACCGTGTACAACCACCTGGTCTTTGTGTTTCCCACTGTCATCATCAACAATGTCTTCCTGCCTCCGGCGCCATTGTCCCCAATAGCACCCACCCTCTGGGACGTCTTCGGCGGTGGCCTTGGCACCCTGCTCATCTTCGACACCCAGTACTTCATCTGGCACATGGTGCACCACAAAAACCCCCACCTCTACAAGTGGGTGCACGCCATCCACCACGAGTACTACTCTCCCTTCTCTTGGTCCACTCAACACCTCAGCGCCATGGAGCTGATGGCCGTGGGCTTCTGGAGCAACCTGGACCCCATCCTGCTGAAGATCCACCCACTCACCGCCTGGATGCTGACCGTCTTCAGCATCTGGCTGTCGGTGGAGGACCACATTGGCTACGACCTGCCCTGGTCCCTCCACCACCTGGTGCCCTTCGGGCTGCTCGGCGGCGCCCCAGCTCACGACATGCACCACCAAAAGCCCTCCACTAACTTTGCCCCTTTCTTCAGCCACTGGGACAGGCTCTGTGGCACCGAAAGCCACCTAGAGGAAAAGACTGATAAACTAGGAAAGACTGAAAAAAGTGCAAATGGCAAGCTGCATTCAATGTAAATACATAATATATGTGTATATATATACATGTCTTTATTTTTACGCTGCAGGTGCAATGCACGAATGAATGAAATGTTTTCAAATGTAAAAAGCTATTTTTGTATGAACTGAATATGTCGCCCTTCTTTTTGTATGCAACTGATGAAAATGAAGATGTGAACAACCATCTCTCAAACTACAATAAAAATATTTTTTACTAAAACATCCCCATGTCATACCTCATTTACAGGCTATTATGCCAGTGGATGGCACAACACTTACAATCCAATGGCTAGAACACAACGTACAAAGCAGTTTAGCTGATGAAGCAAACTGCAACACCAACTACACTGCCTCTGTTACCACTGAGCAGGAACTGAGCATCAGGTATTACAACTACTTACACAACACTGTAATAATTTGTAACTAAGAGGATTCAACATCCTTACCTCTGCTGCCTTGATAATGAGTAAGTAATGCAGAGCATTATGAATGTAAGTTCTACTTGACTCCCAAATCCACCATCCATAACTAAGCACCTTTGGACAGCAACATTTGACAAAGGAGAATAACTCTGTGGTCTCTTTGACCAGACACAGACAAACTCGGTGCTTGGAAGTCAATGATCAATACCGTGTCAGCCTGAGGGTGGACTTCATCTGCAATTTAAGGACACTGAACTTGCTTCTTGTTGTGACTAGCTCAAATTGTACAAATATAATGACCAGCACATACATCTATGGCTTGATTCAGTAATTAAAGTTACCTTAAATGATTGATTCTGCTCTTGGCTATATGATCCACCTCTCTCAGAGCTGCAAAAGTCCTTCCCAGGTCTTTGAGGCGGCCAACTGGATTTACTATGACTACAAAGTGGAGCTATTAAGAATGGGCTTGAGTGAGTATAACACATGGCAAGATGTTTACTGCCTCAACCAGGAGTATTTCACTTCAACACTTTAACATTTGTACTATGCTTTATATATTTACAGGTTGAAAAACAATCTTGATAACTGAGGCTATGAAATCAGTTAGATTATTTATCTTAAGTCCAAGTTGTTATTTCATTTAAACCTTTTTATAAAACACAACACAATTAAATGCATACAATATACCAAACATTTAAACTGTGCCAATGGATGCACAATTTTAATTTGGAGCCATGCTATTCTCCTTTTTTTTTTTGAGACAAAGAATTATTCAGAGTAGAGTCAATAGAAGAGTTTTGCGACAAACGTTGCAACTGTTTTAAATGAGACTTAAATGTAGCTGCTGTAAATGTGACAGTTGAATGGCAGTCATAGAGTTTATATAGGAGCTGAAAGTTCAGTACAGACACACACACGCACTTGTGAGATCACTGACCTAAAGAGAGTGTGTGAACCGCTCTGTTGGAGGGTTCAATTTGTCCTCAAAACACCCATGGAAAAGGATAGTTATGCTGTGAAATACATTAATACGATGTGATCGGTGTGCTGGGGAGTTTATCTGCAACAGATTGTGTGGATTATTAAATGCTACATAGATCTTTGTATTGTAGTATTTCTGTATGTCTATTTAAAGCAGATTTTCTTTACCTTATAATATCAGCTTCAGACTTATTTTGTTGATGCACTAACTTAAAATAGGAAGAATGGTGTCCGTCATTGCTGATATACCCATAATGCCTATTATTACACTATACCTATAGCAGAGATGATATTTTTTGTAAGTTTTAGACATACAGTATGTATGTAAATGCTAAGGGGTATAACATATTGAATCTTACATTGTGTTGCTTTAGTGATTTTTATGTTTTGTTGGGTTTTCTGTTTCAGGGCATATAGTGCTCAGTGCCATGGGCTGGAGGGTCCCCAAGACATGGTCTGGAGCAAGAAGAATTGTTTGGAGTGTATATTAAAATGTGTTAAGCCTTATAAAGCAGTATGTCTAGTACAAGGATAATGGTGATGTGGAAATGATGTGGAATGTGTGCAGGGGTCTGATAACCTATTTGTGTTTGGCAGTAATATTCAGACTAGTCTAGTGAACTGTATTTCTTAGGGATTAGTGACAAAGCTCAAGAGTTGCAGGGTCAGAGTTGTGCTACATTACACTTATAAGTGTGCTGCAACTCTGTAGCCTAGCCAATTTGTATGAAAGCCAAAACCAATCAGGAAACAATCAGTAAATGAGTGGATAATATTTGGGAAGTGGATATAGCAAAGTCCTTTTAGGCAAGTCTCTCTACTTGGCAGCCATATTGTAACACTTTTGGGCACTTAACAGGCATGTATTTCGGCAGAAATGCGTGTGCGCAAGGCTTCACGATACCAACCTTGCTCCAGTGGCGAGGTCACACACGATTGGCACAATGTATTCACAACACACCACATGATTGGCTCAATGTATTCCCATGTCGACATTTTTTGCCACGGAAGGGGCAGGATATGTGTAGACAACTGCCATATTGGCGTTACAAACTAACCCCGTGCATTTCTGATGACCCATTAATAATAAAATACTAATACAGAGCTGGACATTTTTATTTAGTCTAAGAAACATGGTATACTTCTTAAAATGTATCACAAAAATAAACAGTTTCTGTGTAAGAATACAGACCAGGAATTAGTTTAGAAACTCAAAAAGTTGCTAGTAGCAACTCAAAAAGTTTAGCGACTCAAAATAAGACTGGAGCAATTAAAATAAATAATTTTAAAACATTTAGTGCATACTCTTGTTGAGATACTGCACAAACATGTTTGCAATCTTTCCAATGTTCTCAGTTGGATGCATTTTGGTGTAACTTATGAACTGACGTCGAAGCTTCCTCAGCTCAGCCATGTTGACATTTCTGGTCAGCTCTATGTATGACTTGCAGTTAAGGTGAAAAACAGTTGTACGCTTGCTACCACCATACATCATGTATGTTTTCAGCCAAAGAGCCACAGACAGACACATACACAGAGTTAAAAAACAGAGAGAATATCTGTGAGTGTTAGTAATGTATTATTGATCATGTCTTTTCTATGCAGCTTATTACTCTAGTAACTCTACTAATCTCTTGAGTTGTTTGGCACAAAGAATTTAAGAACCTTGCAAGACAAACAATCTGAACTAGTATGTAATATAACTTTACTGCCACCCTATGGACACACCAAGTACACAATACATCATATAATTTTTGCACATATTCTGTCAGAAATAAGGGGAACCAACTTATGGCGTTTCTTAAACGAGAACATTGGCAAAGGATATTTTTTCTGTGGCTCCAGGAATTGCTATTAGATCTCCAGGGACACTTGTCTTTTGTGAGTCAAGAATAGCCTGAAATACAACCAAAGTTTACATATGTGACTGCATTTGAGATTCCACGCACATTGTTCAGTAGTTCTTCTTGACAGGACCATCAAGTGCATGATGCGAACACATCCCAAACAGTTTATTTGAAAGTGCACTTACCATCAACACTTCTTGTGTTACTTTGTCCAACTCGTACAAAAAGTTAGTGGATGACAAAGGTTGCTAGAAAAATAAAGAAACATATTAATATTTTACATATGTTGTATTCTGTATTCGTTGCCAAAATATGACGTGACATACATATGTGCCATATACAGTATATGGAAATCCTGGACGACAATCTGATTCAGTTTGCAAGAGAACTACGACTTCGGAGAAGATTTACTTTCCAGCAAGACAATGAGCCGAAGCATAGAGCGAAAACTACACAGAAAAGGTTTAAAGACAGCAAGGTGAATGTTCTGGAGTCAAAGCCCAGACCTCAATCCTATAGAAAATATGTGGCTGAACTTGAAAAGGGCTGTTCACATCTGATCCCCTTCCAACCTGACAAAGATTGAGCAGTTTGGCAAAGAAAAATGGAGTGAAATTGCAGTTTCCAGTTGTGCAAGCCTAATTGAGACCTATCCACGTAGGCTCCATGCTTTAATTGCGGCCAAAGGTGCATCTAAATGCTGACTTGAAGGGGATGAATATTTACGCAATCACTTATTTTGCATTATATATTCTTAATTAATTAACATTACTTTGTAGAAATTTGCCTCCACTTTGACATTAAAGAGGGTTTTTTTGTAAATTAGTGGTGTTAAAAAGGCCAAATTAAATTGACAAAGATTCCATTTATTAAAGCAATAAAAGGGGAAATATCCAAGGGGGATGAATACTTTTGAAAGCCACTGTACATGTTGAGCACATGCTTTTTATTTTTTATTTTACTCGTGTCAATTAAAAGCATTCCAGGTGACTATCTCAAGAAGCTGGTAATAATGATGCCAATAGTGTAAAAGCCAGTCATGAAGGTAAACTAAGAATCTAAAATATGAAACAATTTCAATTCAAAATTCAATTCAAAATTTCCCTTACGCTCTGGGTAGACTGATTTGGAGGTGGCGCTTTTCTTTTAAAGATGGCATCAGATATAGTCTCAAATGGAAGCGTGTCTTCTTTTTGGATTGTGAAAAGTGGGCTATCCCATCTGTTTCTGGAATCTGGTGCTTCAAAACGTAATACTAGTGCATCTAGACTGCAAGAGAAAAACACAATGAGACATGTGTAAGGCAAATTCCTTGTAGACCATTTGCTTACTCAACAGTAACAATTAGCAGCTGAATAGCTCAGCAAATTCCATATTATAGCTTAATACAAAAAATGATCCTGCTTCATTCTTCAGTCTTTCGGTACATTACATCAACCACTTGCAAGGATAAAGTCTAAAAAGCTGCTTAAAATGTCTTGTTGCGAACCCACGTGTACACTTGCAAACTCGTGCCTAGCTTGCAACACTTTCAAATCCGGTTAAAGGAATCTGATGTTTTGGGTGGCAAACTCTTTCAAAACAAAACGTAAAACTCTGCTTACATTTCCTGAGTGTATTGGTCACTGGATTCTCTACTCTTGTTCCAGTCTGAGCTTCCATCAGCTGACGTCAAACAGTAAACCTGGGTGAGTCAACATGGATCAGAGTGAGATGGGCGGGTGTCTCACACAGATTCATTCCAATTTTAATTAAACAGTTTGGTTTGTGTTTGAGAGTTTTTGTAGGCCGCAGTTCATACCAGACAGTGAGGTGTTTGTGTGTGCTTGATTAAACAAAAAAGCTCATATCTGTATCCTGAAAATGACAAAAAATGGAAAAGTAATTAATAGTAAAGTAGCTCATAACAAAATGAAATTAACAAAATGTTAATAGTGAAGGTAATGTTCACCCTTAATGTAGTTCAACGAGTCCAAAATAACAATGTCATCTCTGGTGACTTTTCTGAAATGTAAAAAAACAGCACTTCGCTGAACAGAAATATACTAGAGGTAGACTGAATGAATGAACTACATTGAGCCAAAATGTTATAGGAGCAATACAGTTCAACTCACCGCTCGACTTCTGCTTTGAGAGCACCCCTCAAATTCTTCTCGTTTTGAGAATCTATGTAATATACATATAAGTTATTAACTAATTACAAAGACAACGAAACTCGTTCAATTGCATCACAACTCGGTAATTTATTAGTATTGATTTAATAGGACACATTACAACAAAAATGAGGTTACTGGTTATAGCAGCTAACGCTGTAACAGTTCAATTAATCTAGCTAATTTTAGGTATTCTGGGATCACGTTATCAGGTAGGTCTACACCAAATAAGTTAAAGTGCGTAATTTGCTTACTGATTCTACTTAACTTGTTTTATATGAAAGCCTATGTTATGGCAAATGACACAACTGCCATTTTGAAGCCATGATACATACTAAGTGATCCGATCCTACTCACACCCCTAATCAATTTCTCACTGATGATTTGATGGCCACGATTTACCTAAATTTTGTAGCCTATTCGTCTTTACTTTGTCCCTGCCAGTCAGGCTCATGCTTATGAACCACTGGTATGTCATAGAGAACATTTTTGGCCTTATAGAAATGTAAATGTGTAAAAGAAAATGCACTAAAACCCATTCTCCCCTATGCTCAACTTTGCTGGACTCCCTCTTATGAGGTCATCACTGTGTCTGGAATGTTCATAAATTCAGTTATAAAAATAAGTAAGGGATCATGGACGACACGGTGGTCTGTTCACAGAAGTTAATGCACGGTCGAGGTTGTAAAACGGCCCCGACGCGAAGTGGCGCTAGCCAGGCTAGACGCGAAGCGGAGGGCCGTTTAAACCTCGTAAGTGCATTCACTTCTGTGAACAGACCACCGTGGAGTCCATTATCCCGCTTATTCCACTGTTGCCACTTGCGTTGTGTTCATTTCCTGTTACAATTTAAACGTTTTAATCGCTACAACTCGTCTTGTTTGTAGAACTACTTTCTTCAAACACATATCAACTAATTTCTTAACTTGCAGGACAAACTGCTGTTACTAGTTCTAAATGGATGGTTGCTACGGCCAAAGGCCAGTCGTTAGTTCTATCTCTCCCGTTGTCAAGCGGGCATATCCCAAGATTCTGATGAACTTTAGCTTGGAAACATCGCTATTTTACTTAGCCTGCTGTCATCCATCTAGCTAAAAGCCACCTCCGCCATATGCTACAATGTTGCCATGTTCTGAACGTCTGCATTTTACAGCTCGGATGCAACGTGACAGTTCATTTAAACTTCACAACGAGTTCGGCGAATTAATATACAAGTGTGATACGGCCCACAAAATGGATCTTCTTCATAGGTGTGCAGATAACATACGGTTAATGGTCGTTCTAAATTACGTAGGACAATGGGAAATTCAACCAAGCAGTGGAATAACTGTAAATATTGTTCTATTGCATTTAAAGTTGTTTTTTTTTCAAGAAAAATCACTACTCACTACTATCTTGCTTCATGTCCCTTCATTTGTCAAAAATGTTTTTTAACCTGACATACGCACTTTAAATTGTGCCGGTTGATACCTATGGCTGGCAACACAGTACATTAATAGCACTTCATGCAACATTATGTCACTCATCAACTGATGCTAGACAACTAGTAGAGTTAGCTGCCTGGCCATATATTATTTAACACTTACCTGCATAGATCAAATTCTTTTCAGTTCCCAAGATATCATCATTTATAATGTGTACCTTTCTGTCTTTATGTTGAGTGAAATACTGCCTTAACTCTTCTGCACGTTTAGATTTTCCACTACATGGATAACCACACATTATTATGAGGGGCATTTTTATCTGAGACGCCTCAACATGTGCAGCAACATCAAATGTCCGACAACTCCCCATTTTCTACTATGCGCGTTCCTATGAGAGGACTACGTAGGCTAGTCGTACAGGACAGATGCACGCTTCAAGTGGTAAAATTCTTTAACACCTTTCACATGACTTTCACTTGACTTCCATGCTGCACTTTGAAATCGTAATCGGTTTGTTTACTATGATACATTTGTTATGGTTAGGCTTATTAGACACTTTTATCCACACATGGGTTCTACTGAGCCAATGTGGGGTCTTGTTTAAGCCATTTAACCAGCATGAAAAAAGGACATATTTGGATATTCAGACTGCGTTTTATGATTAAAGGCATAGATTAAAAACGTTATTCAACTGCAAACACAGTAGCCATTAAGATATCAGGTCCGCACCACAACAGTCAATCAAATCAAGCATTGTTTTCCCTCAACTCTTGCACAGTAGGCACAGCAGTCTCTCTCCAACAAGGTCTATAAGTTGCCATATAATCATACCAAAATTAAGGTTTACTACTGCAGTACTTATATAGATGAACAGGGTAGAGCGAACCAAATAACTTCTAAAAAATACATGTCTAAAACCGTCCATATTTTAGACAAAAAAAGGTTCAATATAACTTCCAGTTACTCCAGTCCACATAAGACTGTGGATCTGGAATATTCTTTCCCTCTTTGTTATGTAGTTACTGGATTTATATTTTTTTATATTTTATAACAGACTGTGTGAGTTTATTAAGATATGATGACATCTTTGCAAATGGGTATTCATACTACTGTTTGATTAAGACAGATATCAGCTCTGATGTTCCAAATGTGACTTCATTATGGCTTGTTATTAAAAGGCTGTTGAAACTGGAGGTATTTCCATGAACATTTGTGGTAATGCTGATGTGTGAATACTGCTGTCTGGACCAGATTCTACCCAAATTGTGGCTCATTGTAGAAATATTGTCTAACTGTTTGTCAGACTGTGTGACCGTGTGCATCACTGCATTCTTGTAATCCAAAAGATCACATGAGAACATACTGTATTTTACACAGGAAAGCATCTAATCCAGGGGTTTTCAACCAGTGGTCCACGGCCCACTTGGGGTCCATGAGGACACTGCTGGTGGTCCCTGACCATGGATTCAGTAATGTAGCTGCAATGTGGGAATCAGTATTTTTATTCAGTGGTGGTCCTGGGGTTACGTAATTAGTCAGAATGGTGCTCCCTGTTTCACAATTAGTTGAAAACCCCTGATCTAATCAATTAAAGGGTTCCCACTCTGTCAATGTAAAATTCCATGACTTTTCCCTGACAAAAAAAAACTAAATTTCCATGACCTACTATATATAACGAACAATACTAACCAATAATTTCAGAGCAGCCGAGCAGCATTCAAGAATCTTTTACTTTTTTAGAGCGGGAGAAGAATAAATGGGCATTGAATAAACAAAGTTGGGCTACTCAAGCAAGCAGTAAAGCTAATAATCAGATACACCAATTCTGCAGACATATATTTGTATTAAATTCCCTGATATTCCTAGCCTGATATTCCATGACTTTGCCCCAAACATGATACAATTCCCTGACTTTCCATGTCTGGAATAGACTTCCCAAAATTCCATATGCCCATACTAAATATCAGTATGATCTGACAATCAAGATAAAACATATTTAACATAATATTTGGATGCAGACATATGGCCACATGGTTTTACATTTGTAAAACATTACAAGCCAACATAATCATCAATCATATAATAACCAGAGACTCAAACTGGCTCAACATGTTTATTTATAATTCATACAAAAATCTTCATTATGAAACAGGATTGACAATGACCAGATAAAGTTGCAGTATACAGAACAAAATGAACACACTTAAAACTCATAATATTTAAAATAACATAATTTTCTGTTTCTGTCATCTTTCATTCACAGCGTGTTATTTGTATACTGCTAAACGTGGTAGAAAATCCCGTTTTTAACCATGTAACAAGTGCATGATTTACTGGATCAAATTAAATAGACCATTCAAAAATGCAGACGGCTGGATGAGTACATTATTTAGCATTTTGTGTGACATTCCTCACTCTCTATGCACCAACACAAACAGGCCCAGCATACACAGCACAGCATACTGCAAGGTAAACAAGATCAGAGGTTAAATACAAAGCAAGGTCAGGGGCCAATGGAAAGACTCATATAGCCTCTACTGTAACATGCAAGACTTGAAGTACAGGTACATACCTTGAATTTAGGGTAGTCATTCATCAAAATGGTCACAATTCCTATATATGGCACAAATCTAGGGGGTGGAAGAGAATTTGTTGTAGAATAAGTACATCTTTAACAGTTAAGACAATACATAAAAAATAATAGTTAAAAAACGATTTAGGGTAGTGTACCTTCACTGTGCAGCCTTTTTTTAATACTCAGAATGACATCTAACATAAATCTTTGAGATACACCTGTGTGCCTGGTGCTTACCCTCTAGCTCTTCCCACCACATCCTTCTTCTCCAGCCAGTGTTGGCCTTGCTTGTATAGCCCTCGGTCATCCACAGAATTGTTGTCTCCCTTTGTCAAGAACTTGATGTCTCCATTCTCCCTGTAAGCAGACACAGGCAAAGCAAAGACATCAGCATCACGTTAGTAACATGCTCAAGATGTCCTGACTGCTTTAGGTAAAGACCCATGAGCAAGATATCACACATGCTCCCAAAAAACATGCTGACAATCTAAGGTCTCTAAATGGTAGTTTTAGGCATGGAAAACCTATTTCAACAAAAAACGTTTTGTTGTTGTTGTGTAGAAATATCATAAAAGTGGATATACATCAATATTCATCAAACAAAGCTTGACCTTACATAGATAGTGGGCAGGTGGAAAAAGGAAACCACACAGAGGCTGATGCTAGAGCACTGTATCAAAATAAACCAAGACAATATAAAAGGCCTGGCATGGACAAGCCACAAACCAAATGCTTCACTGTAACAGAACACTAACGATGGGCTTAGCCTGAAACACTATCTATACTGTTTCTGTTTATTTTAATACAGTAGTATTCAGGCATCAGTTTCTCTGTGTGGTTTCCGGTTTTCACCTGCCGACATGATTGGTCTTCGGATTCTGCACATCAGGCACCATTGTACATGCAGATCTGAACATAAGGCGCAGACTCCACCATTGAACTAACCTTTACTGAAATATAAAGTAATTGTGATGAAGGTGATGTGAGTGTTGGGGGTCTTACTTCTCATGGATTTTCAGCACCCTGTGCACAATAGGAATCTCTCTTCCCTCAATTCTGAAGACCACAATCTCTCCTACTCTGATTGGATCCTCCACTCTATTCGTTAGGAACAAGAGATCCCCTCGGTGAAATGCAGGCTCCATGCTACCACTGAAAGAGGAAGACATACAACATAAGTAGGCCTACAAGAAAAATTACCAGTTGATTTGGTGGCACATTATAAAATGTACTGCGATAACGCACCTGAGAACTACAACAATCGGACTTTCACTGCCAGTCACGACCATTAGTCCTTTCCAAATCATCAAGGCTGAGGATACTATCATGCCAAAATTCAACACCTGGTAGTAAAGCTGCGGGAGAAAGGCGATAGTTTCCGTTAACCATATGGTTGGTCCTCTGAAAAGATAATCACTGGTTTTCACATTTAGCAAACAAAACCCTTTTCAGTCGATCGAGGCATTGGCTGTTTTTTGGCCAAACAGTAGCCATTTTACAGATTGTTGCTTTATTTCACACAGGTTCCTTGATCATCTCCTAACATTACTGCTTGCCTCTAACTAGCTGGCTAACTCTGGTTAGCTTGCTAGCAGGCAAACAAAGTTATAATCACGTACATCATGCAATTGATTTGCTAGTCAATTGCATTATGTAGACTAGCCTCCACGTTATCCATGCAGACACTTAACGTTTATTGTACCAATCACACAACTAACAGTGACAATTAAAGCAAAACGCTTGATAGAAAAGTTAACGTTACTGGAACTGGCCATGAAATGACGTGTATTAATAGTTCATGCTCTATGGCTACGTAGCATGTTAGCTAGCTAGCCAACTGTTTAACGTGTGCCTTACCTGGCGCTTATTCATTCGCCGAACATCATCGAGAAAGTCTAAAGACAGCATTCTGTAAAAGGAAACAGTATTCCTGCAATAATTATAGAACCGACTGTTGAAATAATAAATTACACTGCACCGGAACGTAAACCCGCTACTATAACAATTGATTTGCAGGCAAGGTAGCAGTAGTGCTGCAGTCTCTTCCGGTGTGTGTTGACATCGAAATCCCCGCCCACATAACGTTAATATAACAAGTCATCTTAGAGGTGAGCCCTATTATCATCAATTTGACATGAACACATTTAATTTCATACTTGCTCACTTGTGTTGTGAATGAAAGATTTGAACACATCAGTTCCTGGTGAAGGATGCCAATAAGCCTACTAAAATTAGTGCACATACAACATGCAAATTACAGACATATGAGTTTTATTTGCAGTAATCTGAAGTAAACATACCAGCAAGGCTCAATGACCAATGCAGGTTAAATAGATATATGATGGCTTATGAAAAGCTTCCGATGACAGACCTTGAGATTGCATTACGGCTGTACATGGATTAGATTGAAGTCTTTGATATTATTGTGTATATTATCAAAAGTACAAAGTTTCTCTTATTGGGCAGTATAAAAACAGTATGTTAAAGATTTAAGGGAGTCATTTTGTAGAAAGTTGATCTACGTTCTTAGGGATGACGGCAATGGTTGATAGATAGACACACACTTAAATAGAAAAGAAATGACAATGTGCAGTCAATGTGACCATAAATATACATCTCCAAAGTAATTTATAAAATTGAGTAATATGGGAGATAACATATCCTTAAAAATAACTCCATTTACCACTACCCTAGAACAGTCTAAATGCTCAAGACAACTTGTACTCAAATTCAGACCACTGCAGTACACCTTGGAGGCAGGACTACCAGATGGACTCACATATACTGCAGAATCACACATACATGTATCCTCAATAGTAAATCTTGTTTTCAACACAGCATACAGTTACAGAGAGCATCATTTCTGCCTTGGTTCACCACATGATTCTTCACTGACAACCCAACAATCAGCCAAAAAAGTAGATTAGAGTAGGCGGACCATACGGATTATGTCAACATACTGAATGCAACACCAGCATGTCAACATCAATGAAACCACATGAGGATGAACCCAAACTACTGAGGCCTCTAAGAATAAAATAAAACTGATATTTCTGAATATTACCCATAAAAACACCAACATCAAGGTGAACAATGGGACAATAAAGCATGATGTGCATAACAAAAAAACTACTGTAAAGCTATTCTACTATATCTAACTGCAAAAGTGCTACTTTTGATTGTGAGTGGCTCAATTTGAATAGACAACTTTTTCTAATATGGAATGAGCACAAAAACACATTTTCTCTGAGATCAAATACCTGGGTTAGAGACACCATGTTAGAATTTGGGGAATCACTCATCCCAAATAGTCAAATACTGCTAAATCTCATTCCTGTATTCATCATGGGCAAATTGCATTATTCTAAATAACCTACACTTGGACATAATAAATCTGTTACTTTAAGTCAGTAACAATAACTTTCAATACATAATATGGCTACCAATTGCACAAGCCGACATAACTATGGCAAAAGTCCCGTGATACATATCTGATGAAATCAACCTCCATTCTAAATTATCTTTGATGACAGATCTTTGGTGACCCTGAAAACTGTCTCTGAAGTGCCCAATGACTGACCAATAGTTTCTTACAATATACAATTCATATAAAATGTTGTGCCTGGACAGCTGTGTTGCTATGTACCAAAAACATTTGTTCTGCTATATTTCAAAATACATGTATCATAATCATGGACGTAAATGTAAAGAAAATAATTTACGATTATCCTCAACACATACTAAGGAGACATAGATATAGGATTATGTATATACACATGTACACACACCAATATTCTGTACACATAAAGAGTCAAAATACAAAAGACAAAACTCACAGGACTCACTGCATCCACATCATACTAAACTGTGTTCATCTGCACCATTTTCAGTGCACCTTTTGAACTGAAATTATCCTTCTGACAAAACTGTTCATAAGTAAACTAGACATCTGCATTTACTGTAAGGCAACACGTTTTAAGTACCACATATCGTAGCTGCATACTTTGCAAAGAAGTTTCTTAAGTAATCACTTCACTCCAGAAAAAGAAAAAGATGGTAGCAGCTTCTGGGTGGTTGGAAGTCTCTCTCAATGTTAATTTGCTCCATCTGACGATGATGCCCCACTCATTTCATGAGTCTGCATGTGGAGGTCATATGAAGACTCCTTAACAAAAGTCTCACTGCATTTGTTACAATGTAATCGGGTAGTTTCCTGGGTAACTGTGGATGCGCTGTCCTCCGATGACTGTGCCCCCTCCATTGGCTTTTCAGCACTGAGCGCCTCCGGTACCTTCTCCTCAGGCTTGTGATTTTGCATGTCTTTCTCCTCCTCTTCTTTATTCTCCGGCTCCTTGACTTTGTGGACGATGAAGAGGTGTCTACTCAGAGCGAGCTGCGAGGTGAAACAGAGGCCGCAGTTCCGGCACTGGGGAGTGTCAGGGTGGGTCTTGTGTTGAGGTATGTGCTCCAGGAAGAGACCCTGGTCATGCGTGCTGAATCCACACTTGGAACAGCGGAACTGGGGCTTTGGGCGCTTTGCTGAGGAGCCATCTTGGGGGGGACCGGCACTTCCCCCCACCTGCATCTCCTCGGCACTTCTCTTTGCAGCCTGGGGGTCAGAAAAGAAATTCCCCACCAGCAGAATTTAAATGATTGATTTAAATCAACATGTCACACTAAAGATTATGATCTACAGTGAAGCTTACCCAGAAAAAGTCTCCCTAATTGATCTTCATTTAGGTTGTTGATATTTATACTCAAAAGCCATTGAATTACAACCCTCCCTTCCGTGCTGCATAAGCATGTGTGTTGTATGGCTGCAGCAATTAATCAATTGCAAACTATTTTGGTAATCCGTTGTGTCCATTTTTAAGGAAAATTCCATGATTTTAAAATCCATACACTTTTTGCCAAATTCCAATAATGGGTCCTAGTGGTGCTGTTACTTAAATATGTTCAGCTTGACTAAACTCCTCTATGACGGTAAACATAATACCTTAGGTGTGTGGACAAAACAAGGCACTTGATAACATCATTTTGGGCTTTAGGAAATACTGGTTGACATTTTTTCACCAGCAAACATTGAACAGCACCACTAGGACCCATTATCTGAATTTGGCAAAAAGTGTATGGGTTTTAAAATCATGGAATGTTTAACCTTTTAAGAATATTTAAGAATAGGACTGACCTCTCTTGAGGGCTTGTTTGTCTCCTGAGGTGCCACCTTGGACATCTGACTAAAGTCTGGATTTTTGATTCCATGCATCAGGCTGATATGGTTCTTCAGCATAAAGTGTTTGGTGAAGGTCAGCTTCTCGTCTGTGCAATACCTACATGAACAGATGCAGGCAAATACACACACACACATGTAAACACAGCTGGCCTTTGGCTGACCAGGCTGATCAACTGATATTGAATAAACAGTGCAGCTATAGTAACAAAAGCAAACCATCAAACAGATGGGCTCACCAGCATGTATAAACTTTCTTCTTGCCGTCATGGTCGTTGCGAATGTGTCGCCTGAGACTCATGGAGGAATTGAAGGACCGATCACACTGTCGACAGGGATGCCTTTTGACTGACTAAAAAATATTGTGAGATAATTCTGTGAGATTTACTTTGACTTTCAGGCTACCATCTCTCTGGAAGATCCCTTCCACTGTACTTTTTTACTGCAATCTATACCATCAATGTTGTAGAACTGATTTGAATGAATGATTTGTTTAAAGCTCATATTTAACTATTTTAACATAAAATTAAATAAATATAAATAACATAAAATATTACTACGGCAGTCAACATTTTTATTAAAAAGGTCATGATTTTCTGAAAGTAGCGTCACTGCCTTTTTTAAAACTCTGAAATGAAACAGACCTTGCCATGACTGGTCTTCATGTGAGTGACGTAGGTGTCCCTGTCGGGCAGCCAGAGCAGGCACTCTCCGCACGTCCAGCCGGCGTTCTTCTTACCGCCGCCAGTGGCGCTGCTGGACTTGCGCGCCGGCGGGTTCTCCCTCTTGAGTCCTACGTCGGCAGGGAGGCTGACCCGCGGCTGTGGCACTGCAATGGAGGGCTCCTGCCGCTGGGGACTCGCCTCCACTTGTTTTGTGCTTCTTGCTGCTTCTCCTCTGAAGACTCCACCATGAATGTCCTAGAGCAGCAACAACAATGGAGAAAGAAAAGAAATGCAGATTTATGCATCTGAGCCTAGCAGGCAGGGTTACATGTTTGTTTCCACCATTTTCCATTTTTCATGGCAGCCGTGTTTCCATGGAATGATGTAGACGAGAAGAGAAACTATGTCTAACCTTGAAATGCTGCACCAACAGCTGTTTCTGCATAAAGAACGCCGTGCATTCAGGGCACTTGAAAACACAGGCAGCAAGCTTTTTGGCACGTTGACTGAAGTGTTGAAACAACAATTGCTTCTTCTTGAAAACAGTCTCACAGCAACACTTATATATTATCCTGTGGAAACAAAGAAGCACTGTTCAGCTCCTGATTCCTTTTGAAAACTACATTTGTTTTTCAGTGTGTGTGAGAAAAAGTCATCTATTTACTGTGGAGACAATGTGCTGTCGTTATGCTTATTCTTGATGTGGGTCCCACAGCCATCAGATGTTTTGAAGGCAACTGGGCAGGCGGTGCACTTGTAGAATACTTCACAATGCTTCTCCTCAATGTGGCTCTTGAGAACAGTAAATGATACATAGAGCATTTCACAATGGATACACCTGCAGAGAGAAGACGGCATATTTATTATTAACCAAAGAAGAATACATGAGAGAGAAAAAAAACCAGGACGCAGAATATCACCGACACTTACTTGTATCCAACCTTCCGACAGTAGTGAAGGCAATTCTCCTTGACATGTTTCTGTATGTCCACAGAACGGCTAACAGCTCCACATTCAGGGCAACAGTAGGGAGACTTGTGGGTATGGATTCGTTGATGGGCCTTGAAGCTGCACTTGTTGGGCAAGAGCATGGTGCACACCTTGCACATCTGTGCGCAACACACAAAAAAGAGACAAGTTGTTTTGTCATTTTTATGTTTAAGCAGATGACATAAGGGGAAAAAGTATCTCCACGTGATTCACAAGATTCACCTTGTCTACTTTTACTCACCAGTCCATCATTCTCCTCTGATAACCTCTGGTAGTGACCTGCAAGCGCTTTATAATCAGACATCTGCTTGTTGCACTCCAGGCATTTCAGTCCGTGGCGGATGATCCGGTCTTGATAGAGGGGCATGACTGGCTGGCTTCTGACAGACTGCGCAGAAGAAGAGGCCGGTGAGCTTACAGGCAGAGGGCGCTCTGCTCCGGACGGAGAGAACATCTGGTCGACAGGAATTGGCTTCATGAAGAGCTGCGTGCACTGCATCACAACGCCTTTGTTCTTGTGCTCTCGCGCGTGAGCCAGCAAGGCGCACTTGTTGAAGAAAACTAGCGTCTTGGCGCAGTGGGTGCAAGTCACTTCGATGTGGACGCTCTTCCGGCCATAGTGGCCCGCTAGGCTCTTCTGCAGCCCAAAAGAGTCACCACACTCGGCACAGCTGTAGCCGTGAGCCGGCAGGCTGATATTGCACTCGGGTGGAGGGTTTAGGTTAGGTACGTACGTCGGGACAGGGTTGGAGTAATTCAACAACCTGTTCAGTGTCATGGCAGCAGTGTTGGGAAGCACAGCCCGTGAATTTGGGGCTGCCTTTTTAACCTGGTGAACTAAAGGAACACCACTGCATACCACTGAGGAAGACAGCTGGGACTGGCCCTGTCTTTGCGAGGATGACCTGGCGGCGACAGAAGCAGCGACACTGTGGGGTACTAAGTTTAGGTTAGCAAGGTGTAAGGCTTTGGGGAGGAAGCCAGTGTTCGGAGCACCACCTCCTTGGCTTGAGGATCCCTTTCTTTGCTTCTGTCCCTGTGTAGTTCTTTTAGCACTGCCACCAGCGTTCTGTGAAAAGGACGACTTCTTGGAGCCCCCTGACGTCTTGCTTTTTGTCAGCCGGGCCACTGTTGAAAGGGCCCTTGGGGAGCAGTTCTTTTCCGTTTCAAACATGACATCGCTGGTCACGTCGGGGGAGGGGTGTACGGGTGTTGTCTTGGACGGGTACTCTTCAATAGAGGAAGGAGCTGGAGACCACTCAATGGAGGAGTTCAGGTCTTCTGCCTCTGAGTCAGGCAAAACACTGGTAACGGTTCTCTTGATCTGGCCAGATGAGGTCTTGATGGTCTTTATTCTAACTCTAGGTATGGCTGGAGAGGAGCTGGGCGCCAGTGCGGGAGAGGCTTTACCACTGCTGTCACTGCAGATGCTCATGGGACTGTCGGGTTGTTTGCTCAGGCGCTGCTTCACGACTTCGAGAGGACTGCAGGGGCTCCTCGGTGAAATGGGCACTTTCGGGCTGGCCTTCACCGTTTCATTTAGAGGCATGGACATGTCCCTACTGATTACTTCACTTGAATCATGTCTGGCATTCAGAGCTTCCAGTGCCTCAAGGCAAGAGGATAATTTAGAGGACGGCGGTTTGACACTTTTCCGAGATAAGGTTGTGTTTGTCTCAGAAACAGGATGCTTATTTCTCTCACCAATGTTATTTTGGTGGTCCTTCATGGGCACATCTGTAGCATCACAAACAGACACCGTTTTTTGCCGATCTTGCACACTATAGTCAAATTTCATGTCCTCCCTGTTGGACATGCTGCCGGTCTTCACAACATTCACAGTTTCATTAAGGGGGTCTTGATCATGGCACTGGTCAATCAAGCTGTAGGGCTGTTTTCGTCTTTGATTGTCAGGCACAGGGGTGTCTGCAGGTGCAAAAAAGGAGCCAGCTGGGTAAAAGGTTGCCTCTGTTTGCTTTGGGCCATCAACTACACCATTGGTCTGCATATCCTCAGACTCTGGACTGGATATAGGACTAAACTGGGGCAACGACTTTGCAAACGATGACAGTCTTTCGGCCTTGTATTGAGACGGGCCTTTTTCTAAGGAACTTTTGGAGCAGTCTCCATTTGTGGACAGGCTATCAACTTTAGAAAAGCTGCTGTGATCTGCATGGTGTGTGTCAAGAGGTCCTACAGCCCCCCTAAAGCCATTCTGTAACAGGTTCCCAAAATGTGGGTTGTCTTTCTCCGTCACAGACTCATATGACTCCTGTCGGCTAGTGTTTTTCACGATGACACTGACAGCAGGTACGTCAGTTGCACATGCAGAGTGTGAAAGAGAGACATTGTCATCCATGCACATCCCTGAGTGCTTGAGGTGACTCTCTGTCTCATCGTGACTCTCCGGGATGGCTTCTTTGGCATCCAGACCAGTGGCATCAGGGATGTCAAAAGCCGCCAAGAGGTCATCAAAGTCTGGGGTCTTCATGTCACCCATTTTGGAGAGCTTAAAACAAACTGATGAAAGACAGCCTGTATTACTGTCATTGCTGAGGTAAAATGTGTGTTTACTTTCAGAGTCATACATTTGGCAAGATTTGGTAAGGCGGATCAACTCAAGGTCCTAAAAACTTGAATCTGTGGCAGCAAGAGATTAAGGTGACCCGCATATGTCACCTTTCCGCATCAAAACTAAAGTTACTTTGTTGTTAGGGTCAAATGGAGCCTTAATATGCATTAAAGTAAACACATGTACGGACTAGGTAAAAGATCCCCCAATACCATGTCAACAGAATCGAGGCAAATGGCAAAAGAATGATCTTACAATTACACTTACCATCTGAAATTTGCTTATTCACCGATGCACTTCTGTAAAGATGATAATGATGCTGTTGTCAAACCTGGGGTCTGAGTGGATGCGTGGCATTATGTTAATAATACAAAACGTTGACCACAACGCTTGGTATGTATAAAACGGGGCTAATGACGAGAAAAACGCTAAGTTGTAAAAGCCACAGCTTCTACCTCATGACATTTCTCTTTGACAGCTAGCGCCACTGAATGTTTCACTCATAGTATTCATGTTTCGCCCAATTGTTTGCTATCCATTCGCATAGGATCAAGCTAACGTTAGCTACCCAGACAAGTCATTGTGGAGCTGCTAGAAAAATACGTTTATTGGCCACGACGTTTGCTCTTCTATGGCTAGATAATGATTATTGTACACAAGAAATAAACCTCTTATTGTTATTTGACACCATCGCAGGAGTATGCCATTATTTAACAAGCAGGCTTCTTCAACACAGCTGCAAAACACCGACAAACGTAGCCACCTAGCGAGTTAGCTAACGTTAGCGTTAACGTAACTGATACCAGCTAACGAGCAAGTGAACCGTAGCTGGACAGGAACCCTTTGGTTATAACGTTAACCGCAATTACACCACGAAACCAATCTTACCGTTAAACGAAAAGCAGTGAAATGTATCAGCTTCCAAAACATCTAAAGGCTACGAGCACAGCCGACTACTTCATAACAATTTAATAACATAAAGTTACTGCTAGCAGGATACCTAGCTTCCCCATCTAGCCAGCTATGGTTTCAAGCTAGCTAGTTGAAGTCATTCCGCCAGGCTGCCTCTTACATGTATTGAATTTACACTAGGGACAATACTAACGACAAACACTAAAGCTCCACAGTGCAACATAGATCACACACTCGAAAAAAGATTATAAAACGTGTTTCTATTTTAATAAAGACTAGCAGCTAGTGCTAACTAGCTAGCTATCTCTACTAGTTGTTTACAGTTCGCGTTTATGCCTGGCATTTGCCTGGCTATGCTCCTGTCCATCTACTGCCTGCTTGCTCAATTAAGGACCCCATTCGCTGTGTTGTAATTACATCCAGCTACTGCATTAATCCCAAAATAAACATATGAGATAACCCCGCGTGTATTGTAAAAGTTATCCTTGCACGTAGGCTACTGCAGCAGATTTAAATAATATCTGACTTTAATTAACAGACCCGTCTAGAAATTATCACTCACACTGCCACTTACAGCTTGTCTTAAAATATGCCTGTCTGGTCCGAAATATCACCAATGCGAGTTGTGAAGTAATGAGCTATTATTGATTTGGTTGAGACTGGCTTGAATAAAGTACCCTTAAATCTGGTTAAAGGACCCTTAAATCTGGTTAAATTTCGACAGATAATGTCATTAGAATAAATTAGTTTATGAATGGTTTACATGAGATATCAAGCATAGGCTCAGCAATGGAGATCCAAAACATGACCAACATGTGTAGGCCTAAATAAATTTGTATAGGCTAAATAATTATGAAATACATAGATACGTTTTCCGCTTGTATGCATTTCCTATTGTAATCATACCTATTTAGGCTATTTACATCTGTATTCCCAAATGTATTCATTTATTTCAACATTTCCCCACATATAGGCTTTAGGCTAACAAAAATACCTCATGTCTACTTTTTGTTTGTTTTGTGGGTTGAGAGGAAATTGATAACATCAGTGATTTATTCATAAATAGACATAGCCTAAACTTTTGTCCTCGGCACTAGACATAGGCTCATCGGCTTATCACACATAGGCATATGTCACACTCACACACTGCTTGTGATAAATGCTTGCAGAGGTGAATCACTTTGGCTGTGAAATCAACTTATTATATAGCCTTGGTTGACTTAGACTTGGTCTTCCTCGACTTTTTCTTTATGGTTGGTATTTTTCATAGATTAGAGTAGAAGTATTAATGTAGGCTATATACACATTGAATGTGGTGAGGTCTTGTGACCTTGTAATTATTATGACCACCGCTAGCGGGATTGTGAAAGTTTTTTTTTTCATCATCTAGCCTACTTCCTGAATTTTTGGTCAACAATACCTGGGACACCGAAACACCGGGTTCCATTGAGAGTGATTTCAGCACGAGATTGTATGGTAGCCAATCACGACGCAGGGCGGGAGTTTCATAGATGCGATGTAGCGTAGAAGCGACTGTGAGACTGTTCTCAGCGTCACGGGTTGGCTTTAATGTGAGTGGTTGAAGTAGCACGTCAATAGATGACGGACAAGTGGCTTATCCAATCTTATGCAAGGATTTTTTAAAAAGGGCCAGCCTTCTGAAGCACCACTCCAATGGATCGATCCCAGATAGATGAGTGGAGCTAGGCGGCACCCCCCACCCCCCACCCCGGTAAAAAATGAAAATGTACTATTATTCTACTTTAATCGCCACTATCTTCAGTTGAGATGGTCAGAACTGCACCAAATTTGAATAACCTGACATCCTCTGGGGGTATGCCAAGTTTCATAGAATGGGGGTTTCTACGTTCCATGGGGGTTTCTACGTAGTTTGTCCACCAGATGGCGCAAGCAAGACAGAGCCGTATTATAGCTGCTGTAGGACACATTAATTTACTCCACTTCACTTCCGAAAACCATAATGGATAGCATAGAATGGATTTTCAGGTGAAATGTGATTGCTATGTTTTTTTGAAGCCGAAATAAACCTGAGAATGTTTACCGGACATGCTTGGTTTTTACTGCAGGTAGGCTACAAATCTTTCACCAGCTTGATGTTATATCCATAGGTAAAATAATGTTAACGTTTGCATTTTGAGTGATGGAGGCTAGTTTGATTGTGTAGTTGTGAAACATAAACATGGTATACCGAGCAGATTGATAACAGCACTGTAACTGTCTCCACTGTCATCCCATTGTGTTCTGACCATACCTATGGACCATACTGACAGGAGCTAAGTTAGTTAGCCACAACACTAATGTTCGCTAATGTGATGGTTTGCGGATGGAAGATATAGGATGCACCCTAAACACCAGGTTAGGACATTTTAGCTGGCTAATTAGGGTTTTCTGCTGTTGACTCGCTCACAGTCCTTTGTGGCCCTGTCAGCTGTTTTGTAAAATGTTGCATTAAGACCTACACAAAATAAATGTGAGCAACTGAGCTTTCATTCCCAAACACTCACTACTAGACTACTGCAGTGCCAAGTTTGACATTGTTTGGTTAGTAACCCTAATGCACGTATCGTTAAATATATCAGTAAAAGCAGCACACATTGGCTTTCTCCGCTCTACTACCCCTTTTACACAGCACAGCACAAGACCAGGGTGGGACTAGAGGGTGTAGCGCAGTTTTGGCAGCACTGAAGGTCAAAATGGCAGATGTTTGGATGATTATCATGTCCGACATCAATTGACCTAATATGCGGCTTTCAAGTGACAAAAACGGCAAATTCCAAAGTTCACATTAAAACTGTTGGACATGAAAGGCCACATGGACTACCAACGAACTACAACGTGACGACAAAAGTGATGATGAGCCCCTAAATGGGCAACCTCTGACTCACACATGACGTGACGTGAATGATGCAGAATGATGACGTTTTCACTGGGGAAAAAGGTTTTTCAGATGCCCATGAACGCTAGGTAAGTGTGTGGATGAAACACTGCTGTGGGCCGATACCATCGAGGAGAGCTACTTCCAGGTGATACAATGGGTGGATGTATGCTGCCGGAACGGAATCATCCTCAACCCGGAGAAGTTTGTCTTCGGCGCACCCACTGTAGACTTTGCAGGCTTCACAATCACCATGACTGACGTGTGGCCATGCAGCCGTTACCTGGAGGCGATCCGCGACTTTCCACGACCTCGTAACACCACTGACATCAGGTCATGGTTCGGACTGGTCCACCAGGTGGCCTATGCCTTCAGTATGCCTGAACTTATGCAGTAATTCCGCAAGCTCCTGCAGAGTGGGGTACGCTTCGAGTGGTCCCTGGAGTTGGAGGACATATTCCGCGAGTCGAAGGAGGCAATTGTCCAGGAGATCAAGCGCGGTGTCCGCATCTTCGACAAGTCCAAGCCAACGTTCCTCGCCAAGGACTGGTCGAAGGAGGGTGTCGGTTTCTGGCTGTTCCAGAAGCACTGTTGATGTACACCGGTCAGGCCCTTCTGCTGCACCAATGGATGGAAGGTGACCCTGGTCAGCAGCAGGTTCACGCATGCGGCTGAATCCAGATACACGCCCATAGAGGGCGAGGCACTCGCAGTCGCGGACGCTTTGGACAAGGTACGCTACTTTGTGTTGGGCTGCGGAGACCTAATTGTGGCCGTCGACCACAAGCTGTTGTTGAAACTCCTTGGCCACATTGCGCTTGACGACATACCCAACCCCCGCCTCACAAACCTCAAGGAGAGGACCCTGCGTTATCGCTTCTGCATCGTGCATGTCACGGGCATGAGGAACAGGGACGCGGATACCATGTCACGCAGGCCGGTCGGCATCTCGCGCCCATCACTTATAGATCTCCCAGACTACAATGCCGTCATGGTGACCCACCTCTCACCCAGCATACACGCTGATGTCCTGTCTCTCCTACGCCGGGCCGAGCCAGAGGACGACGACATTGAGGAGGGTGACCTGACATGGTGCGCTGCGGGCCTTAAATCACTGCAGTCAGGGAGGCTACCAGCAGCGATGGTGACCATGTTGGAGGAAATGGAGGATTGGGATGCCGGAGGCGATTCGTGGCTTCCACCAGTACCGCGAGGACATTACGTCAGCTGACGGTGTGGTCCTGTACAAGGACAGAGTTATCATACCGCCCTCTCTCCGCGGCGAGGCACTGAGTGCCCTTCACGCTGCCCACCCGCGCAGAATCCTCTGTGTTCTGGCCAGGCATTTCGGCCGACATCAGCGCCACGCGAAATGACTGCAAACACTGCCACCGGATGGCACCTTCACAACCTGCGGCACCACCGACCCCGCCCATCCCAGCCATCTACCCCTTCCAGACGGTGTGTTTGGACTTTGGACTTTGGACTCATGCACAGGGGCGTACACTACCTTGTTACGGTGGACCGCTATTCGAACTGGCCAATCATCTCAAGGTCGATGGGTGGCGCCGCCGACCTCATATGCCACCAAAGTCGTGCCTTTGCCACGTACGGGATGCCTGAAGAGCTTGCATCAGACGGGGGGGCCAGTGTTCATCTCGGCCAAGACCAGGTCTTTCCTGCGCAGATGGGGCGTGCACCACCGGCTCTCATCAGTGGCCTTCCCCCACAGCAACTGCCATGCAGAAATTGGGGTGAAGACGATGAAGCGCCTTATCACCGACAACACAGGCCCGAAGGGTGAACTCGACACCGACGCTGTGCAGAGGGTGATACTGCAATACCGTAACACACCGGACCCAAACACAAAAGTATCCCCAGCGATGTGTGTTTTCAGCCGCCCGATAAGCGATTTCATCCCGATAATCCCCGGGAAGTACAGGCCGCATAAGACTTGGCGTGAGACGCTGACGGCGAGGGAGGAGGCCCTCTGGAAACGGCACATCCGCACAGCTGGCGCCTGGGCGGAGCACACCAAACGCCTCCCACTTCAAGGTGGGGAACATGGTCCGCATGCAGAACCAGACGGGACCCCACCCTATCAGGTGGGACAGGATGGGCAGCGTCGTGGAGGTGCGTCACCATGATCAGTACATAATCAAGATTGATGGGTCAGGCAGGGTCACGCTTCGAAACCAGAGATTTCTGCGCAAGCTCTGCCCGGTTCGCAACAACCAGTCGCCACCCTGAACGATCAACGACGATCTGGCAACTTGCGTTGCCATGCCGGCACCTGTTGTGACGTCATGGCTGCCTGACCTCATGTGCGGCCCCATAACGCCTCTGTCGGAAACAGGGCCCGCTCCGCCACCAGTACTGACGTCGGCGGGCTCTCCTCTGCGCGGGACGCAGACGACTTCTGTTGCGCCAGCAATGCCAGGTCAATGCCATGCGTCGAGCCGGGACCTCCTTCGTGCACCGCTGCCGGCCTCTGAGGCCCCTGTGACTTCACCCCCGTCGGAGCCCAGCGTGTCTCGGGCGACGGGCCTGCGCCGGTCCGACAGGATGGCCAGTGTGCCTGCCTGGCACAGGGACTATTCTATGGGTTAACCTTACTGTGGGTTCTGTGGGCATTGTGTTGATGTACACTTTGGTTAAGTGTTTATGGTGCATACGGCCACTCGTTTGACTATGTTTTTCTTTCAGCCTTTCTTTTGGCGTGTTTAAAGGGGTGGTTCAGGATTTTGGACATAGGACCTCATTTCCAAGTAAGCAAGTGTGATATTTATCAGTGGAGACCGTTTTCAACACGTTTCATCCAGTCGTTCTAATTGCAGAGTTCGCAGGTGCTAGGCTAGCGCAAGTCAACGGTATGTGCTAGCCTGCCACTAAAAACAGTCTTACCCACTCCAAAGTACACCCAAGGCAAATAAATTATAACACCAGACTATCGATGTAAATGTCTGTATTGATAGTTTTATTTTACAACATTATTTATTTTATAACATTATTCTATCCTTGCATTTCAACGACCGCATTACATTTTGAGGGACTAGTGTCTTAGCAGCGGCGGAATTATACTTGCTCCAGTTAGTAGTACTGCGCCAAAAAGTAAACAGTAAAGCACACTCCAATGGGGATACCTAGTAGTAGCCTTGGTAATATCAGTCCGCCGCTGAGATGCAAAATGACTACTACCAACTTCAGGGAACAAAGTATAACTATTGCAACGCGATGCGAGGGTAGTTGTATTTCTTACACTATTCTATCAACACAGACATTTACATCGATTGTCTGAAATTTGCCTCGAGTGTCCTTTGGAGTAGGTAAGACTGTTTTTAGTGGCAGGCTAGCACATACCGTTGACTTGCGCTAGCCTAGGACCTGCAAACTCTGCAATTAGAACAGGGCTTAAAATTCATTTTTCAAAATGGGGGGGGGAATTCCCCCCTTAGGTTATTCATGTAGGGGGGATTTACACAATTTGGGGGGGGGGGGGTCGATTCTGATACCAAGTCAAGAATTGCGATTTCAATACTTCGATACTTTTTTTAAAAAAGTGTTTGATTTTGGGGCCCCCACCACCCTGACGTCATCAGTAATATATACTGTAGTGGGATCATTCACAACAGTGGACATCCTAGATTCTGCTTGACTCTCTCCACACACACAAACACACACTGAAAATGATAGCTTATGTGATGTGTTTCTATCATATATTTTTGAATTCATATAGAGTGTATTTATTTAATAATGCATTGTTTTAAAGTATAGCATTTTACTAGTAATTACTAGTAGCTAAACATATTTAGTAATTTGAATGCCTCATATTGACGTTTAACCTATAACACTTAGGCATATCTTTAATGTGGTGTGTAGGTCCAATTGAGTGCACATTGCTGATGAGTAGGTGTAATTGAGTGCCTGTCACTTTAAGAAAATACGTGAGAGTAATTCTATGGAGTAATTAGCCCCCCTTCAACCTGACGGTTTTAGGCTATAGTCGCTAGTGAATAAAAGTTGTGCATAGTGCGGTATGTGTATGCAAATCATTATGTTTTCTATGTCATTAGATACAATAAATGTTCAAAAAACTAACATGTCGAAGACAATCTTTCTGGGATCAAGTGTTGACGTGACCTGAGCTAGCAGGATAGTTACCAAGGAGCTCTTTCCAGATGTAAAAGTTTGCCATGGTAGCGTAGCCTATTTGCGTAAGCGCAAAGTGGTTCTCTCTCTCTCTCTCCGTGTGTGTGTGCGTCTGCATGAGGCTATGTTCAATTCAACTCGGTAGTTGATCAGTCCGGTCAATAGCACCGCATTCACGCCACTTAATGATTAGGCTATATTAACGTCATCAGACAGGCTGTAAAAGTGTATGCGGGAATTTCTCGCATTATGATGGCTAGAGTTGCGGGACTTGAACAAATTATGCGCAATACCCGCAATCCCGCAGTGAAATTTAAGCCCTGTAGAAGGACTGGATGAAACGTGTTGAAAACGGTCTCCACTGATAAATATCACACTTGCTTACTTGGAAATGAGGTCCTATGTCCAAAATCCTGAACCACCCCTTTAAGGCTCAGGGGGAGATACAGAATATTGCACTATGGTCCTTTATGCTGTTGCACGTAGCAAAACAGGAAGTTGATAACACATTTGAGATGTAAACAGACCGGCACTTTCAGCTACTCACAACATGTTTGATTATTGTCATTTCGCTGCTATTTTTCATTAAAGCAAGTGACAAATGGAATGTTGTTCTTATCTACTAATGGTCCCGAATTTAAGGACGTTTCAGAATGCCACACAGCTACAGACAATGATTGGCAGGCAGAGCGAGATGTCACTTATGCTGCCTACCAGAGACTGTTTTTAAGTCACATCGTTGCAAATGTCATGATGCATCATTCCACAAAGTGGTTTGTCTTCTCTATCATAAAGTTATTCAATAGGCTTAACAATAAACATATAGCCTTAACTCAAAATTGCTGTTAGGCTTATCATTTTGATCTGTGAAAAATTTCACATGCAGCCATGCCTAAATTCTGCTCACTGCACATTTATTAAAGGCTAATGTATTATAATATATTCAGTGTTCATTATTAAATGCTTAGCTGGAATGATGCTTTTTCATATCATCTTATTTTTATATTTTTAAAGCATGCCTACCTACAGTATATGGGTTTTCTACAGGAATAGCATGTTTGAACGGGCACTGCAAGTACAAACTGCTCACAATGTAGTTTATGGCAATGTGGTTATCACAGAACAAATACCTATTTTATTCTTATTCTTTCTATTTTATACACTAGTTTTTGAATAACTCAAATATCAAAATCAGCAGGTTATCAGCCTTCAAAATCCCATATTGGTCAGGCTTTAGGAGATGGAGACAAATACATACACCAAATGCACACACACACACATCCACACACACACACACGCGCGCGCACACAGGAGCACACACACAGACACAGACACACACACACACTCACACACACACACACACGCACATACAAGCATACACAAAAGTTGCAAGGGGGGGGTGGAGTAGGAGATGGAGACAAATTGACAAGCGGGAGAAGATGAACAGGACCAGTGGTCATATTTTGTACCGCTATGTGGTACATCTAGTTTCACCTGTAGGTGTCATGTGAAGATGAAGAGTAAGAAGCAACAGCGAAATGCGTCGCTTATGCCAATAAAATAAAATAATCAGTTAATACACCAGTGAGCGGTGATCTTTCACATTTTGGACAAAGACAAAGACTTTGGCCTTAATTATTTACAGCCTACTTTGCTATGCCCAATCTGCCACTGTGATTGCAGGGCGAGGTGAATAGCACTTGCTGACGTTACTGATTGTGATGTTAATTATTCCTTAGAAACTATAACAGCTTTTTCTCTCATCATTTTATCTTTATCTAACCGTTGATTAATAATCTGCAATAATTATATATTAAAAAATAATGGTAAGGACCTAGATGTGCCTTATTACAGTAAGAAAGTGTCCACAAAACATGAAAATGTCTAATATTTTGCAAAACACTGACCTCTTGTGTGGAACATTTTATTGGAAGTCACAAGTACAACTAGCTTGTTAAGAAGTATCTGGGACATTATGCAAGAGTGCCTATTGCCCTTAACAATTGCACCACCTTTATACAGACAAACATGTTTATGATACTTAAATAAAGGATCCCCCCAGGAGTGGAAGAGATCTGAAAATGTTGATGCGCAGATTTGTAGAAATACACAGACTCTAGACCAACATCTGAAAATCATACAAATCATGACATATCACATTTTCACTAAAAGACCAATCTTTATTTTCTTATATCTCTTTTAACCTAGAAATCTAGACGCACCCGAGCGGCAGCAAATGTAGTTTGCTATTGTTTTCAAAATACAGGGTTTAGAAAAAAAACACCTGTGCCAGCATTGTATTTACCTGCACAAGAACTCTATAAATCACATCTTGTTTTGTTTGGCATTTGGCTCGTTCAGATATTCAGTCAAAGACTGGTTGACTGATTATAGTTTAAGACATATTCTGTTTAGATTAGATTATTACTGCAAATTATAGTTACTTTGCAAATATGGAGCGATAAAAAATAGAAAAAAGGGTATTATGAGTTCTGAAGTTGATCTTGGGCTGAGACGAGGGAAGGGCTATTTCTCAGGAGTTCAAATGAATAAATACAAGAAAAAAAAACATGGCCAGAGTCTCATATTAAATTGGGCTCACTTATGTCTAGGAGAAATAAAATAGACTATGGAGAGATCTTATTTCGAATTTTCCTTTGGTATGGGTTATTCTTAACAACAACAAAAAGGTAATCATGTCTAAAAGTTACACATCAACCTGGGAAACATATTTGGTTATGGTTATGATTACGGGATTTGGCAGACCCTTTTGTCTAAAGCGACTTATTGTATGTCCACCCTTCTGAAGAACCTGTCCTTATCCCTTATCTTGGTTATCACTTATACTGGAAAGTGCTATTGTTCTGAGTCAGAGATCCATGGTGTGACAGCATAGATTCACAACCACGTGGTTAATTACTGATAAGATCTGGGAAAGGAGTATATTTTCCTGTTCGTTGCAAACACATGCCATTTGTCTCTCAGTCAAAAGGGGACACACAATGAGTAAGCCATTAGCCTGCTCTTTCCAAGTAAAGTTTGGAAAGATGTTTTTTGCACCTGTTCTTCCTCTTGCTCTCTCTTACATTTGCTGTCTACCCCTTACCTGTCTATTTTACTTTGTACATGGAGGAATTATTTTTACCTGCAGGTGCTTTGAAGACGTATCCATGTATGTCTTTTTATTTGTTTTTCCACAGCGGAGACAAGTGATATCCAGCTGAACAGTGTTTACTCTAATGGACACGGGGTGGACAATAAAGCATTTGAATCAGAGGTAAGTTTCAGCGCTTGGTATCAGATTTTAGATAGCTAAATCTGGAGTGAAACCATGGGAATCGGTGCGGGAGAAGGCATAGGGCTTGGCAAGAGTCAGCTGAAAAAGTGATTTGCTTTTCTTGTCCCTGGTTTTTTAACCTCAATTTGACAAGTGAATAATTCAATTGTCTAGGAGGACAGCAGTGATGGTCACAGCAAGGCTTCGACGGATGAAAATGATGATAAGGGATCGACCACGAAATTAAAGTCATTCTGCAGGTACTGTGCTCCAATGGTGAAATATTTTACAGCTGACAGCACAGACTTCCAATTTGAGGAATAATTGACTGTGGTCACATACTTATTTCTCTGAATGCATGCGGATAAGATTATGAATGCATACCCATTACCCCCCCTGTTGTTGCCTGCATCATAGACTCTGTATTGTGTCTTTGGACTTCTCATTCCTTTGTGAGGGTCATGATCCTGGCCCTGTGTATAGATGTGTAATCTGTGAAAGGCCACTCTACTGCAAGAAGTCTCACTTCTGACGTATCTGAAACTCACTGATTTCAATATCTCTGGGTGAAATGGTATCCCTGTAATTGGTGTGAGCATGACTTTCTGACCATGAGACCATGATGAATTTGTTTTGTAATATCCTGAGAGTACCTCATATTTGTAATTAGTCAGTAGTTTGTCATTTGTCATTCGTAATGTATTTCATTGTATTGCATCAACTGTAACTCAATGTTGTGTGACTGTGAGGTTTAGGGGTTTCATGACTACTGATTTTTACTAGTTGTTTTTCATAATACAGATGGGTCTCAAAAAATTTGAATATCATGGAAAAGCTCATTTTTACCCCCTAATTTAGTTCAAAAAGTGGATCTTTCTTATATTCTAGATTCATTAGATATAAAGTGAAATACAGTCGAAGCCAGAAGTTTACATACCCTGTACATACATGCTAAAGTTGACTAAAAAGAGGAATAAAAAAAATCATCTTTTGGACATTGATCTTAATGCCTTAATTTAAAAAAATGAGAAAAAATCCAACCTTTAAAGACAGGAATTGTCTTTGTGAATGAATAATGTATCATAAATAAATAAATAAATATTCTTCCTTAAAATACAGGGGCTCATAAGTATACAATTAAAATAGCCCCACATCATCACATACCCTTCACCATATCTCATGATTGGCATGGGGTACTTTCCATAAGATCATCTCTCAATGCAAATCAAACCTGTTATTAGGCTAACTGGAATAAAACCATGTCAATCTCTAGGTATGGTGAAGGGTATGTGACGATGTGGGGCTATTTTGATTCCTAAGGCCAAGGGAACTTTATCAGGATGCATAGTATCTTGGATCCATGAAAAACTGCCTTTAAAAATACAAATCTGCCTGCCTCTATGGGAAATGAACATAGGGGTATGTATACTTATGAGCCCCTTTATTTTAAGGAAGAACATTTATTTATTTACGATACATTATTCATTCACAAAGGTTGGATTTTTCCTCAATTTCCAAAAGATTATTTTTTTATTCATCTTTTTAACTTTTCAACTTTAGCATGTGTATGCTAAGGGTAATTTTTTGTTGTAATCTTGATGATTACGGCTTACAGCTCATGAAAACCAAAAATGAGTATCTCAAATTATTAGAATAAGGAGGATGTATGTAATACAGAAATGTTGACCTTTTGAAAAGAAATGAACTAATCTGACTAATTTGACTAATAGTTCATTTATACACTCAATACTTGTTCTGGCTGCTTTTGCACAAATTACTGCAGCAATGTGGCCTGGTATGGAGGCAATCAGCCTGTGCCACTGCTGAGGTGTTATGGAAGCCCAGTTTGCTTTAGCGACCTTAAGGTCATCTGTATTGTTGGGTCTGGTGTCTCTCACTTTTCTCTTGACAATAAACCATAGATTCTCTATGGGGTTCCGGTCAGACGAGTTGTCTGGCCAATTAAGCACTGTGGCCGTTTCTCAAAGTCATGGGTCTTTCAAAGCCACTTTTTTCAAGGACGTTACGTCATCGAATCTCGCCAATCTCGCCACTGTTCCAATTCAAGGGTGCTTTAAAATTCTTATTACTGAGTACTGACTACTGAAGTAGGCTACTGAGTCCTTCATTCTGAGATTTTCAAGGATGCATGCATGTATCCTCTGCTTGCTTGGAACACCCACAATCCTGCGCGCACATGATTTTTAACTAGATGTACCGCATAGCGGTACAAAATATGACCGCCGCTCAGTCCTGTACATCTGTTCCGCGAAAATAAATCACACTTCAATTTGTCTCTATATTTTACTCCATCCCCCACTCTTGAAACATTTGTGTATGCTTGTTTGGCATGCCTGAGTGTTTGTGTTCGGCTGCACAGAAAGTAGCCTACTGGTGCTGAAAAGGTGAATAGATTGTAGAATAGCCAAAGAAGATGTAGCATTGTTATAAAACCTTTAAAATCTCTAAACAATCACAAGTAGGGCAGTTCATCACAGTTCATCCATTGCAACTGGATTGATGAAAGGTCACTTACACCTGTAGGCTACATTGTATTTGGGAAAAGCAAAAGGTATCAGCATAATGTTAAAACATCTGTCAGTTCCATGCCGTTTTCAACAGCTATCAAAAACAAAGGTCATTTTTGGATGGATGGATTTTTTGTGAATGTTTCTTCTTCTACATAAGATTTTAGTCATCTTTAGTTCATGTAATACTTTATTGTCAATGCACAAATTAAGTAACAGTAGTCTGAAACGTTATTGTTAATGTACAAATTAAGTAACAGTAGTCTGAAACGAAATGCTGTTTTACATCTAACCAGTGGTGCAAATAACTGACATGTCCAAACGGGCCTTGATGAAATGCGTCGCTAGACTGTTCATACACAATTTAACGGGCCAAAGTTAAAGAGCTGTTGTCCGTTATTGTTCGTGCAAATATAAGCTGATTCATGTTCCCTTGCATTGTGTAACTGAGGTCCATGGCTAGTCTGGCTTTCACCAGACCAAGCTCAATCTTTTAAGAAATCAAAAAATAAATAGCGGGCAGATCAGGCTGGGTTCACCCAGCCTAGTCCATAGGCACCCGATATTGTTTAATTTTCCGATTGAGATATCCACGCTCTGGCTATTCTAAATGCAAAAATGCATCAGGGAGTTATGACAAAACTGTAACTAACAAACTAGATCCTAATAGAAAGCTGTTAGCTTCCCTAAGCTACAGGCTTATAAGGTAGGCCTATTTATTACAACATAAATTGTCAATAGGCTATGCTGGCGACACAAATAAAATCTCCTTTGGAAACCAATGGCTTACGCCTTACAGTATCAAGCGGACTTAAATGCCATATCGTGGCGAAAAGTTGTAATAAAATTCACGCAGCTCCATGAGTCAAGGAAAGCGCGAATGAAGTAGCCACTTCTAAATGGTACCCACTACACAGTCACTTAAGGTGTGTTTGCTAAAGCAGCCATAATGAAATGAAGGTGTCATTGTTTGGATATACTTCACACACATGTGCTTTTTAATTTCACAGACTACAACTACCAAGCTGGAATCAAAGCACATCATCGATTCCCCTCTCACACCCTGCACGCACTTAAAACAAAATAAACAGGCGTCTCAGTCTCACGCATGTATAGGCAAAACTGTATCAGACCGGTGTAACTGCAACAAATGACAGTCGAAAGATACAATTACAGTGCTGCTATCAATTTGCTTGGTACAACCGCATTTATAGTTTTCTACAAATGCAATCAATCAAATTGGCCTCCATCACTCAACCAACGATAATGGTAACATTACCTAGGTCCTATTGATATTATAAGATTAACGTACCTGCAGTAAAAACCAAGCATGTCCGATAAACATCCTCAGATTTATTTCGGCTTCAAGAAGAAATGGGAATTACATTTCATGTGAACATGGTCCTATCCTTATTAGACGTTCTCTTGCACAGTCCTTGTAGGAAACGTCCATTGTTTTTCCAACCCACTTTTAACTTCCAACAAAATTACGTCTCACTGCACCGATGTGCCATCTAGTGGACAAACGACTACTTATAGCCAATACTGGAAATACTGGAAACTGATGATGATGATGATGATGAATATTTATTTTGGCTTTCTTTTAATCCTACTGAATTTGTAATTATATATCGGCAGTTCTAATACCGATAGTATGTGGGTGCCTGTGTGTGTGTGCATGTGTATATGTGTGCACCGCCATCTACAGGCCAATGAGTGTACAGTCACTAAATGTACACATAACCTAATTTTTTTTAGACCCCCCCATGGATAGCCTGGTAAACCAGACCCTGGAATCTTTCAGATTAAGGGCCTGGCCACGAGTAATGAAAATGGCCCAATTCGAGGGACGGCACCAAGCATGCATTTGAAACTCTCACTGCACGCAGTTGGATAACGCTACGACCAATCACAACAATTTATCAGTGTCAGTCATCAGTGTAGCTCGCCTTTGTCCCGCCTACACCGATTTGATTGGTCCCTCTCGCTCGAGAGATAGAAGAAATTTGGATCATTGCTCGTGGCCAGTAGCCTGGGTGTTCCCATGCTGCCTTGCGCGCGATTTGATTCACGCTGCTAAAGCAGAATAGTATTGCATTTTCATTTTTTACCGGGGGGCAAATCACAAATGAGTGATTATGGGCCAGGTTGATGTGGGCCCTTGAGACCAACATACCATAAAAGATTATTCATCCTTAGTGCCACGGTTCAGGTAGTTATTTAGGAAAAACTGCAGTTTGGGGGGGGGGGGGGGGTTGGGAGTGGCCTCCGGGGACGAAACGGAATTTTTCCGTAAAAGTCTAGTGGGGCTACATACCCTTTATTTTACTGTCTATGTACATACCCACCAAATTTCATGTGCACCGGTGGTTCGGTGTCCCGGTATCGTTGATCAAAAATTCAGGAAGTAGATGAAAAAAAAAAAAAAAAAACTTTGACAATCCCGCTTCGCTAGCGGCGGTCATAATAATGCACCTGCAGCTTCCTGCACGCTCGCTAGTCTGTTCCATTGTGTGTTTTCCATTATGCTAAGAAGAAGCCTTGCCTCGTCGTGCCTCGTTCTACCAGGCACGAATCCTTGAGGATCTCCGTAAAGCTTGTCAGCAGATGGAAGCATGAAGTGCACTAAAATCTCCTGGTAGAAGGCTGCATTAACTCTGGACTTGATAAAAAACAGTGGACCAACACCAGCAAATGACATGGCACCCCAAATCATCACTGACTGTGGAAACATCAAACTGAACTTCAAGCAACTTGGATTCTGTGCCTCTCCACTCTTCCTCCAGACACCTGGGACATTGATTGGACCCTGATATCCAAATGAAATGCAAATTCTGTTTTTATGTGAAAAGAGGAGTTTGGACCATTGATCAACAACTGTCCAGTTCTGTCTCTTCTTAGCCCAGATAAGACGCTCTAACCTGGTCACTGATTCAGGAGTGGCTTGACACTAGGCATATGCCACTTGTAGCCCATTTCCTGGACACGTCTGTGCATGGTGGTTCTTGATGCAGACTCCAGCCTCAGTCCACTCCTTGTGAAGTTCCCCCAAGTTTTTGAATCGACTTTGCTTGACAATTCTCTCAAAACTGCTGTCATTCTTGTTGCTTGCACACCTTTTCCTACCACACTTCCATTCCAGTCAACTTTCCATGAATATGCCTTCATACAGCACTCGGTGAACAACACCCTGCCCACCTTCTGTGGCTTCCCTCCTTGTGGATGTCAAGGAGTGCCTTCTGGACAGCTATCAAGCCTGCAGTCTTTCCCATGATTGTGGTTGTGTTTACTGAACCAGGCTTGAAATATTTCACTTTATATCTAATGAATCTAGAATATATGAAAGATCCACTTTTTGAACTAAATTAGGGGGGGAATGAACTTTTCCACAATATTCTAATTTTTTGAGACCCACCAGTTGTCAACAAGTCATTACTGGTACAGTGCTGGTGCTAGCTGTTGGCAGTGGGTCTGTTGTTATTGTATTTTAATGCAGTTGTATACAACTTACATGAAACTGTGGAACAGCTCTCATTTTCGGGAAGTACTTTAGGAATGTTTAGCCTTTAGTCATTTTGTCCACGACTGCAGCTGCCTACACCACCGACTTTAATAGTCGATTAGTAGATGAAACCCCTTGTGAGGATTGACAAAATGAGTCCTGCTGTCACACTTCTGTTTGTATTTTTCAGTAAGGTGTTTGAACCCATTAATGCAGTTGAAAGATACTGCAAGGATCATTCCAGAATCATCAAATACATTGTGTTGGCCTTACTTGGAGCAGGTAGCATATCTTTTACATTATAAAGTGGAGGAACCCCCATGTTCCCTCCAAATCACAGCGTGTCTAGACAAGTAATGACCATGAAATAACACACCTGACCCAAAAGCATTAGCGTGAACCTGATAGATGAGATTCACTGGCTACTTTTTGCATATCTTGAAATCTCTTGACAATTTACTTGGTTACATACTGTGACCCTTTCACCTGGTACAAACCAAAACCTACTGAAAACTTGGAACTTAAAAAACTGAAATTGAATTGAATTGAAAATGCAACATTTGTTTGAAAATTAAAAAGCTGTTCACTTGTTGATGGACAACCATGTATCACTCAAGCAACTTTATAGTCTTACAAACAGAGAACTAAACACTTGCAAAGACAAATAACAACAATCTAAGAATTTTCAAAGAACCAAACTTATAGAGTATGATGTAGAAATGTTTTACTATATGGATTCCTAAATAATTGTTTTTCTCTGATTTTCCTATAGGTTATGTTGCATATTTCATTACAGCATGTGTCATGAACTTTAATAGGGCAATTGGCCTTGTAGTTCTCACCAGTTTGGCAGTGGTCTCTAAAGCGTACGACCTTGTAAAAAAGTACAAGGGAGAGGACATTAAGCGATGCTTCAAGCCCGCACACAGGTGTTTCAAGAGCAACCTGAGGTGGATCAAATGGTCAGTGATATGTTTAGGATCTTTTTTAGTATTTGCTTTGTTATTAACATCCACATCAGAAATAACAATAATAAAAACTTGTTATGCACTTGTAATATAGGCTATTATTATGTGTCATATATGTTTTAGTGTTTTATCCTAAACTTGCTTGAATTTCAAATTAAGTGTTCTTCTCATGCTTTAATTGAAGTAAAAGAGATTTTCACTCTGGATTCTGCAGGGTATTCATACTGGTTGTTCTTGGACTGATCGTGGCTTGGCTAGTAGTGGACACCAGCAAGCGACCACAACAGCTCATATCATTTGCGGGCATCTGTATGTTCATCCTGATCTTGTTCCTCTTCTCAGCCCACCGAACGGCGGTAAGGATGGTGTTGTTTACTGTCCGAAGGGTGCTGATATGTCCTTTCCTCTACAAAGGCACACACCCCATTTCTGCAGTTTACCACATGTTCTTATCTATGAAGACAATGTGCAGACTTTGGATTTCCTCTGGACTTTATACCACAAACCTTGAAAATGCATAATGTCATAATGGATCTGCTCCTAGTTAATTAATTCAATAATCAAGCCTTACATCCCCAACCGCCCACTACGGTCTTCTGGTGAGCGTCTGTTGTGTCGACCAGTCATGAAAACTGGGTCTAATTCCAGACTCTTTTCTTCAGTGGTTCCATGTTGGTGGAATGAATTGCCCAGTGCTCTCCGTTCCTGTGGTAGTTTTGGGTCGTTTAAGAGGGGTCTAAAGACATTCCTATTCAACATATACTTAGTTGTTTAAGCGCTTATGTGTTGTGGTTTGTATAATGTTGTTTTATTTTAATTGGGCTGTTAATTAATTTGACATTATTGTTTATTATTGATATTCTCCTTAATGTAGTCTTAGCATGTCATTGTTTTTATATTATTGATTGAATGGACATGATTGTTTTATTATTGCCTTTCCCCTTTTTTCCATTGCTTTTTTTATTAGGCTATTGATTTAATTGATATTATTGTGTATTATAACTATTCTCCTTATTATATTTGACCTACATTCTAATCTGTTCCCTGTTCAATTTTAAATATCATTATGTTGTTTTGTATTTATGTGTCGCTTTGGACAAAGGCGTTTGCTAAATATGCCATAACCATAACCATAACCATAACCATAATGTGTTCACAGTATAATCTTCTCACATACATACATATTTAAACCACATTTACATGTTTCTTCTGCAAAATTATAGGTGTCATGGCGACCTGTCTTTTGGGGCCTTGGTTTGCAGTTTGCAATGGGCTTGTTTGTGATAAGGACAGAACCAGGACTCATTGCATTCAAATGGCTTGGAGATCAAGTCCAGGTAATGTTAACCAATGTGAAAAACTAAGCATCTTCTAATAGTTCTGTTGATTTCACTGAACTAAATAAAACACAGAGTAGTTTTTAAGTTTTAAGTAGTAAGAAAGCATAACAGACAGACAAACAATAACAATAAAACAAAACAATACAACAAGACAAGCTATGTGTGGAGCTATGTGTTGGGTGTAGAGGAGAAGTGGTCATTAAACAAAAAGGTCTTGAGATGTATTTTGAAAAAGGGAAGGGATGGACAGTTACAAAGAGGTTGTGGGAGGGAGTTCCAGCGTTTGGGGGCCAATGCACTGAAGGACCTGCTTCCAGGGTGGAGAGTCTGGTGCAGGGGATAGATAGGAGGTTTTGGTCAGAGGATTTGAGTGAGTGTAAGGGGTCAAGAGGTCGCAGATGTAGGGGGGAGCAAGGTTGTGGAGGGCTTTGAAGGTGAGTAGTAGTACTTTGTATTTGATCTGGGACGGAACTGGTAGCCAGTGGAATTGATGGAGAATGGGGGTGATGTGTGCAGATCGTTTTGTGTGGGTGAGGAGTCTGGCTGCAGAGTTTTGAATGTATTGCAATCTTTGAAGGGATTTAGTGGGGAGACCAAGGAAAAGTGAGTTGCAGTAATGACGGGACATGATGAAGGAGTGGACCAAAGTCTGTGCATCACTAACAGAGAGAAAGGGTCGGAGACGGGCAATGTTGCGGAGGTGAAAAAAGGCAGTCTTAGTGAGTGATGTGATATGAGGATCAAAGCTGAGGGTGGAGTCAAGTTGAATGCCAAGGTTTTTGACAACCAGGGTGGAGAGGACAGGTGAACCATCGATGTTAAGAGTGAGACTGTGAGGTTTGGAGAGCATGCTTTTAGGTTTAATCTTGCTATGGTGAAAGTTTGCATGAATGTGCAATCCTAAAATTGCAATGACATTTCAATCATATTAAGAACAACAACTATCATTGTGACAGTAGTGGTTGTCAGTGAAATAACATTGTACAATACAATGAATTAAATTCTGACTCATCTGTCTCATTTCAGATCTTTTTGAACTACACGAAAGCTGGGTCTGAATTTGTGTTTGGAACAGAGCTCACTCAACTCTTTGCCTTTCAGGTGAGTCAACACTTGTAATCACTGCCTGGCTGTGTCGTATAGTCTTTTTGCAGCTGTCTGCTCTGGTTTGCTATTTCCTCATGCTGTATGTGTGACTCTGCAGACATTGCCCATTGTGATATTCTTCAGCAGTATCATGTCTGTCCTCTACTACCTTGGAATAATGCAGTGGCTAATTATGAAGGTAAAGGCTCCTGCCTGTTCACAGACTGGTTTAGAGCATAAGTGATGATTGAATGGAATGTGTAATGACTAGGAGCTATGCAACTGCTCTCTCTCTCTCTCAGATTTCCTGGGTCATGCAAGTTACAATGGGCACAACGGCAACAGAGACGTTGAGTGTTGCAGGCAACATCTTTATCGGCCAGGTGAGGTGGAAGCACAAACTTAAACAAAAATCAAAACAAAATATATTTTGGGACACTGGCAAAACATTTCCTCTAGATTTTTATAAATTCCTGCCCTTACAAAACACTGGCTAACTTCTGACACCTGATACAACATCTTACAATATCTTAAGCTTTGGCAGCCCATCTATTATAATTTTAATGAGTTATCTAAAGGCTTCTAAAATGTCCCTTAGGATGAATAAAGTATCTATCTATCTATCTGTCTGTCTATCTATCTATCTATCTATTTATCTAAGACTTAAAACAGGATGGATGGTGAAGAATGCTATTAAAATTGTCTCCTTAATCCCAAATGGAGACACAGTTGACCGAGTAGATTCCAGTGTAGTTAAGAGCAGGTAAAACTTGAGGCTGGCTTGCGAAAGAATAGTTCTTTATTCTGGATGTAACAACAGAGTTCTGGTAACCCTGTTGTACGCACAGCACAGCACAGTGTTGCAAGGTGAAACTGAAGCCAAGATCTGGGAAACTTCTGGCTAATTATAATACCAGAATATACATTCATGTCTGGGGTCAAATTGGAGGGGGTGGGGGGGAGGGGGGAACAGACAGTGATATAGCCTTATTCCATTAAGACGTCTTGTGGGGGAACAATTAGTTAGGTACACCATTTGCTATTGTAAGGTGACAACATTCTGTCTGCTTACAATAAACATCCTGTCCTCGCAGTTTCTGCAGTATTAAACAAAGAACCAAAAGAATGACATACAGAAAACCACTAAAATCTAACAATCGTTTGTTGCTGTTTCGGAGAAAGAACAAAACAATAACATGCTTGTAAGGAACCCCCACATGGGCTAATTCTGGCAGCGATCTGGGAGTTGTGGTGCAAATCTGTTGCATCATGCATGCTCCATCAGAACCAAATCTGTTATTGTGTTACTTAAAACATATAGAGGAATCAACATTAAAGTAAATAAATAAGTTGCTAAAATAAGTGCTCAGTTTGATGCTCCTATAAGGAGGGCTTTGCCTTGTGTTAGTATGACCGCATCATTTGACTCTTTCTCTCCTCTTGATGAGGAAGCAGTCTCTCAATTGCTTCAGCGATGTCGTCCAACAACATGCCCATTAGATCCTGTCCCGTCCACTCTTCTACAGTCTATCTCACCCGCTGTTCTACCAGCAGTCACACATGTATTTAATGCTTCACTCAGTTCTGGAATAGTTCCTTATTCTTTTAAACAGGCTAGGGTTACACCTCTGCTAAAGAAAAGTACACTTTATCCAACTGAGGTGAAGAACTACAGACCTGTCTCCCTTCTTCCTTTCTTGTCAAAGGTTTTGGAGAAAGTGGTCTTCAAGCAAGTTTGTGACTTTCTTCATCAGAATAATCTACTAGACCCTATGCAGTCTGGTTTCAAGAGTGGTCATTCTACTGAAACTGCTCTTCTGTCTGTGACTGAAGCATTGAGAGTAGCTAAGTCCTCTGCTCAGTCATCAGTATTAATTCTACTAGATTTATCTGCAGCCTTTGATACTGTTAACCATGACATTCTCCTATCTATACTATCTGAACTGGGAATTTCTGGAAAAGCTCTTGACTGGTTTGAATCTTACCTTAAAGGGCGTTCTTTCAACGTGTCTTGGCAGGGACAGGTATCTAAGTCTCATGACCTCACCACAGGTGTGCCTCAGGGATCAGTATTAGGACCCTTGCTTTTCTCTATTTACACCACTTCCTTAGGTGATACCATTCGCTCCCATGGATTTGACTATCACTGTTATGCAGACGACACTCAACTTTACCTGTCTTTCCCACCTGATGACTCTAGTGTTTCCCACCGGATTTCTGCATGCCTTAAGGATATTTCAGCCTGGATGAAAGATCGGCACCTTCAGCTTAATCTCTCAAAAACAGAGTTTTTGGTGTTTCCAGCTAAAACAGCTATTCCCCAACAGATTAACATCCAGCTTGACTCAACTTCACTGACCCCAACTAGATCGGCACGAAACTTGGGCGTTGTAATTGATGACCGACTTAACTTCTCTGAGCATATAGCTTCTATTGCAAAATCATGTCGGTTTATGCTTTACAACATTAGGAAGATCAGACCTTATCTGACACAAGATTCCACACAACTTCTTGTTCAGACCATGGTCATCTCTAAAATGGACTATTGTAATTCACTATTAGCTGGCTTACCCGCTTGTGTAACAAGATCATTACAGCTGATTCAAAATGCTGGAGCACGCCTGGTCTTCAATCAGCCAAAGAGGACACATGTAACTCCTCTCCTAGTTACTCTCCATTGGCTCCCTATAGTAGCCAGAATTAAATTTAAATCTCTCACTTTGGCCTATAGGACACTAACTAGATCTGCTCCTAGTTATTTTAATTCAATAATCAAGCCTTACATCCCCAACCGCCCACTGCGGTCTTCTGGTGAGCGTATGTTGTGTCGACCAGTCATGAAAACTGGGTCTAATTCCAGACTCTTTTCTTCAGTGGTTCCATGTTGGTGGAATGAACTGCCCAGTGCTCTCCGTTCCTGTGGTAGTTTTGGGTCGTTTAAGAGGGGTCTAAAGACATTCCTATTCAACATATACTTAGTTGTTTAAGCGCTTATGTGTTATGGTTTATATAATGTTGTTTTATTTTAATTGGGCTGTTAATTAATTTGACATTATTGTTTATTATTGATATTCTCCTTAATGTAGTCTTAGCATGTCATTGTTTTTATATTATTGATTGAATTGACATTATTGTTTTATTATTGCCTTTCCCCTTTTTTACATTGCTTTTTATTAGACTATTGCTTGAATTGATATTATTGTGTACTACAACTATTCTCCTTACTATATTTGACCTACATTTTAATCTGTTCCCTGTTCAATTTTAAATATTATTATGTTGTTTTGTATTTATGTGTCGCTTTGGACAAAGGCGTCTGCTAAATCCATAACCATAACCATAACCATAAAGTAATGGAATAAACTTGAGGGCACATACCAAGCACTGATGTGAGCCACTGTACATACTGATAAACTATTGATACTCTGTGGCAGACGGAAGCTCCCTTGCTAATCCGTCCATACTTGAATGACATGACCCAATCGGAGATCCACGCAGTCATGACAGGAGGCTTTGCCACCATTGCTGGAAGTGTCATGGGAGCATTCATCAATTTTGGGGTGAGGCTTAGTGTTAGAAAGATTAAGTAATTGTTTTCAAACTTCTTTCCCTGCCAGTCCTTTGTTTGTTGGCCAGAGTAAAGTCTCTTTTGATCTGCCAGAGTTGTGGCCTCTATTATCAAATTAGATATGGCTCATCTTTTGAGTGTTTATCATTGACTGGTATGATGCAAGTCAGCAATTGGGCTTGTGATATCTCATCTATGGTCTCTCCACCCAACAGATCGATGCTGCCCACCTGATATCAGCTTCTGTTATGGCTGCCCCCTGCGCCCTGGCCATTTCCAAGCTTTCCTACCCTGAGACGGAAGAGAGCAAATTTAAGAACAGTAAAAATGTGAAAGTGGATGGAGGGTGAGTGAACAATGCCCTTCTAGTAAATAGTTGAGGCAGGGAATGTTGTCTTCGGAGTTCTTTTAAGGGCAGGTCAGATAATCAACCTGATGCTGGTCAGGTTGATTACCTTCATTTACCTTCATTTTCCCTGTGTTGTTATGCCAATCATCATGGTTATTCTGAACTTTGCTTTTTTCAAAAGGGGGGAGCAAAATATTTTGGAGGCCGCTAGCGGAGGAGCCTCAACTTCCATTGGACTCGTGGCTAACATAGCCGCTAACCTGATAGCATTTCTTGCAATCCTCGCATTTGTAAACGCAGCTTTGGCTTGGTTTGGGGGCTTGGTGAATTATCCAGAACTCACATTTCAGGTTTGTGGGTCACATATACCTCATGTGTACATTATAGATGCCCTGCCCTAGTTAGCAGGTAAAAGATTTTCAGGAAGTAATATCTTTTTTCTACGTTTATACGGTGACGATGAAAAGAGAAGACGCAGAAGTGGCGTCTCGTCTTCAATTATTTATTCGCGTTTAGACGAGCATTCTCAGGGGGAAATCTTTGTTTATATGAAGACGCAAGAGTATGTGATATTCGATTGGATATGCATTCCAGACCGCTGGGTGGTGGTGTGATAGAACCCCGGTACGTCACGCGCAGACATTTGAATTTGACAGTTTAGCCAGAGAGGTAATCAAGGATCTTTGGTTTAGCCGTTTAGACGGAGACGCAACCCGGGTCGTCTTCAAAACTCTACACTCTGGAGGGAGTCTTCAGATTTTTGCGTCTTCAAGCCCCGATGGTGCTGTCGCCGTGTAAACGAAAGGCACTTATGATAAAATATTTTGTCGTCTTCCTTCGCAATCGTTCTCGTATAAACGGCCCCTAATGAATCGAATTATTTGACGTGGGAACTGCATTTGGATTCGAGCATTTCACAACTACATACACTACCAGTCAAAAGTTTGGAGACACTTATAGTAACTCCCCCTATTTCCACCGGTCCCGTATTTCCACCGTCTTGCGTGTATGTGTCACTTAATATCCATTTCTATACAAACCAAGACAGCGGACTCCTATAGAAACGCAACCACGCACAACATAGGTGTATCTAAATTAGCTATGTACCAAAAATGACATTTTACCGTGACTCGAGGAGCTGTAAACAGTGTTGTAAGGCTGCGTGTACACAACCGCTTGGAGCTCCAGTGGAATTTTAATTTCACGACGAGAATTCTCGGTCTAACCGTCCATGTGCCGTACAAACGGTGTAAATAGGCGACCCATCAGGCCAGCACTATAACTCCGAGCGTGGTAAACAAAATCGGATATTTCAGGCAGTAAATGCTCCCGTTAAGAACCAAACCAGATTTTGTTCAAATCTACACAACTATGGCTACTGAAAAATGTAAGGTTCATTTAGTAAATGTTATTTTGAAGTGTTAAAAAACATCGTTGTTTTAGAATTTCTGAACAAAAGTGGTGATAATTGGGGGTGTTACGATATCAATTTCCATTCCACTCCATTATAGACAGAATACCAGCTGAGATCATTTGCATTGTTTTTTTTTACTCAGGGCAGTAGTTTTCAGATTACATTATGTGCTTATAATTGCAAAAGGGTTCTCCAATGTTTTCTCAGTTAGCCTTTTAAAAGGATATCACATTAGCCTTTGCAGCATTGGATGAGTGGTTGCTGATAATGGGCAATGTAGATATTGCATTAAAGATCAGCCATTTCTGTCACGTTTTCAGAGAATGGGACTCAGGTTCAGATAAGACAAACACCCAGAATTGGTTCAGAGGAGGAGGTTTATTAGCAGGGACAAAAGAGCTTCCACAGTCCTGAGTGTAATCCACAGGGAACACACTGGGCCAATCTTCAACAGAAAGCAGTCTTCAGAAAACGAACAAAAAACAGTTCAGGAAAAACAGTCATAGAGGGCAAAACACCAGAAGGAGAAAAACAGGGCACAGGCAACTGGACACGCCAAAGAGGGTGCAGGCGAAACACAAAAGTCAATCCTCCTCCACGGCACAACAGAAAACCGGCAAAAAAACACAGGCTGGCAAAAAATAGAAAAAACTTGGCAAAAGTACAAAATCTTCAGGGAGAGACACAGTCGAGAAAAAAGCAGGCAGAGGTCAAAACCAGGCCGGCAAAAAGTCAGTCAGTCAAGCAGGCAGGCAGGTCGCACTCGAGAACAGCCACGAGAAGACGAACGTTCTGACAGGGAGGCGGACTGGTAATGGGGATTTTAAAGCCAGCTGAAACTGCAAACAGATGCAGGCTGATTGACGCTGATTGGTAGGCAAATCAGAGACACCAGTGGAAGCAGGTGAAAACCAGGAGCAGACAGAGGAAGGGTGGAGACTGAGACCGACAGCAGTGGTACATAACAGCTCCTGGAGAGGGGGACAAATAGACAAAACACTTGGAGGACAATCCACAAACAGTGAATCTGACAATTTATTTCTACAACAGTCGAGAAACCTAATTATTTATGTAAGTAATCTGAAAACTGCTTCCCTGATTAAAAAAAAACAAAAAAACAATTCAAATGATCTCAGCTGGTATTCTGTCTATAATGGAGTGGAATGGAGATTTCTAAGTGACCCCAAACTTTTGACTGGTAGTGTATGTGCAACATGCCTTTTGCTGACTGAGATAACGGACTGTCAGGTTGAAAAATTCTGTGGCCTTTCAGTTCTTGGTTGACATCTGTGATTGTGCTCTTTCATGCTTCAGTCCTCCTGTCCTACTTCAGATGTAATAAATGCAAATGTAAGATGCTATATGTAAAATGTATGTATGTAATGCAAATGTAAAATGTTGTATGCTCTTTTCCTTACCGTTTCATTTGGACTTACCAGCTATGGTAGTGATCTAGCTAATGTCTATTCAACTGTTATGTTGATTTAAAAGGTGTAATACCAGGTATAGAACATAAAGAAGGGGCAAGTGTCTTACCTGCATTCAGGATCCTTTTCATGCTTCCCACAGTTAATCTGTTCCTACGTCTTCATGCCTGTGGCCTTCATGATGGGTATACCTATAGAAGATGCCTACGTGGTGGCCGAGCTCATTGGTACCAAGCTCTTCCTCAACGAATTCATTGCTTATGAGAAACTATCTGAGTTGAAGAACAACAGGCTCAATGGCTTGACTGCTGAAACCATCTCTGTGAGTAACCACCATTTTTACCTACCCTTTGGAACTGGTCTCATGTTCAAAAGATCTCCCTGAACCGGTCAGTTTCTGTAAAGACAGGTGTTAGTCATTTCTTGAAGAGCTGTGCCATCAGCTCTCTGAAATAATTGATAGCTTCTGGCAGTATGACAGGTTGTGTTATCCACCATTTACACTACTTCATAGTCTATGGGCTAAGAGGGGTCATCCCCCCCCCCCCCACACACACACACACACACACTACTAGACTTAATATGCAAAAAGTGGTCAATATTGAGCACATTGGGTATCAACACAGTATTTGACATGTTATATAATCTAAAGTTCAGTTATGTATTGAGCCATTTTATTATATAGTATTAGGCCTGAAATAGTCATATATGTGTAGTCGATGGGGTATAATCCATAGGCTAGTAAGGGTCAACCTGCACTACCCACTGCACTACCCACTGAACTTAATGGTATTTTCTTGTAGCCCTGGTCCAAAAGTTTGAGAAAAATCATGTAAACAATAAATAAACTCATTCCTGCTGTATTTGGTCAAGTCAAGTGAAATTTATTTTTATAGCATATTTAAAAGCAACAGCATTGCACCAAAGTGCTTTACATAAAAAAAAAATATAAGAAAATATTAATAGGCTAAATAATGAAAATAACGGACGATATATCAACAAATGGCCTTTGTATTAATATTAATGGACATAAAAACAAAAATGAAAGAAAATGACAAGGAGATAAAATAACAGAGAAAAAAATAAAGGGGGAGAGGTGAAAGGGTCAGGGACTGTTAAAAGCTAGGGAGAAGAGGTAGGTATTTAGGTTGGATTTAAAGCTACTGATAGTGGGGCAGGATTTGACATCATCAGGAAGGCTATTCCAGAGCTAGGGAGCATAGACAGAGAAAGCTCTGTCACCTTTAGATTAAAGGAAAGCAGAAGGAGCACAAAGAAGACACTGGGAAGATGATCGATGAAGTCTAGGAGGACAGTAAGGAATTAAGAGTTCACAGAGATATTGAGGAGCTAAGCCATTTAAAGCTTTTTAGACAAAAAGCACAATTTTAAAATGATTTCTGTGTTCCACAGGAAGCCAGTGCAGTTTAGCCAATATTGGTGATATGCATAGGGTGATATGTGGTCACGTTTCTTAGATCCAGTTAACAATCTGGCTGCAGCATTTTGGACTAGCTGGAGTCTATTCAGGGTGGATTTAGTTAAACCTACATAAAGTGAGTTGCAGTAACCAAGCCTTGAGGAAATAAAGGCATAGATGGAAAAAGCTGCCCTTGACAACACTATTGACTTGCTTATTAAATATCAAAGAAGAGTCTAGGAAAACACCCAGGTTCTTAACAACACTGTGATGGTTATATTAACAGACAGAGGGCCAAGGGCCTTGCTTACAATGTTGACCGTGCTTGGTGGTCCAAAAAGGATCACTTCTGTTTTATTGTCATTTAGCTGTAAAAAATGTTTAATGTCATTGAGACAGAGAAAAAGGTTACTTAATGAGCAGGAATTTTCAGGGGCCACAGGTATGTAAAATTGGGTATAATCTGCGTAGCAGTGGTAACGCATATTGTATTGATTAAGTCCAGGGGAAGCATGTATAAAAGATGATGAGGAAGCATTACCTAAATGCACTGAAAAAGATCTATCAGTTAGATAAGATCTGAACCAATTTTACACAGTAGCTTGCAGACCAACTTCAACTTCTAGGCATATTAAAAGGATCCTGTGGTCAATGGTGTCAAAAGCAGCACTAAGATCCAGGAGGGCACAAGAGCCAGAGTCAACAGAGAGCAGTATATCATTATGGACCTTAAGCAAAGCAGACTCTGTGCTATGAAGTGGTCTAAAACCAGATTGAAACTTGTCAATGATATTAGAGGTGTTTAAATAGGAAGAGACCTGTGACAGAACAACTTTTTCTAAAATCTTTGAGAGAAAGGGCAGTTTAGATTTGAGCCTACATTTGTTCAAATCCATGGGATCAAGGCTAGGCTTCTTCAGGAGAGGTTGCACAATAGCATGTTTAAAATTAAAAGGTACCACTCCATTTGCCAGAGAACTGTTAATGGTGCTCAAGACAAAAGGGCAAATGGCTGCAAAAACTTCTTTGAAAAGGTGAGATGGAAGAATATCAGAGTGGCAGGAAGAGGGCTTCATATGAGAGACCACAGCTGACAGCTGTGAGGAAGAGACTGGTTGGAACTGTTGGAGGCTGCTAATTACAGACTGATACAAAGCAGGATCAGAATTTGAGGGTGAGATATGAGAGTATATGTTGTCAATTTTGTCAATAAAGAAATTGAGAAACATCTCACAGGTTTCTGTTGTAGCAGGCAGTAGTGATGGGGACGAGACCGCCTATGCCGAGTCCGAGTCAAGACCGAGTCTTTGAAGGGTCGAGACCGAGTCGAGACCGAGTCTGTTGGTTTTCAAATACAGTCGAGTCCGAGTCAAGACCGAGTCTTTGAGGAAGCAAGTCCGAGTCGAGACCGAGTCCTTTAGGAGTCGAGACCGAGTCGAGACCAAGACCATAAAAAAAATTCAGTTTTAATATTCATAATTTAATATCACCCCAGTTAATAATCAACAGTTAGGCCTACAGACTAAGCTAGATTGGGAATTGTTTAGAGGAGCAGTCTTAACGTCTTAATATGGACTATGCTGACCTACAGACACTCACCGGCAGCAGAGCCATAGAAATAAATAAACGGCTCTGACGGCAGTATCTTTGCATTGCACCATGGGATGTCATTTTTAAATAATGCCGGTCAACATTGCATTTTATTATTATTGTTGTTATGTGTTGTCTGTTTTTTTATATGAACATAAAAAATGCGTTGGTCTCAAGGACTCGGTCTGAAATTACGAGTCCTTCTCCTCCCACTGTGGTCCGAGACCGAGTCAAGACCGAGTCTTTGAAGGAACGAGTCCGAGACGAGACCGAGAAAGCAGAAATTGGTCTCGAGACCGGACTCGAGTCCGAGACCGGACTCGAGTACTACATCACTAGCAGGCAGAGAGGATATAAGGAGGATTAATGATAGAATGAATTGTGTTAAACAACACTTTAGGTCTGTGACTGTGAGCATTATTATTAATCTACCTTTGCTGCTTTGATTGTGCTTTGATAAGCCTTAAAAGAATCTCTAAATATATCGCAGGAGACCTGTAGTTTATCTTTTTTCCATTTTCGCTCTGCTTTCCTGCAAGCCTTTCTGAGCGAACGGGTAGTGGAATTAAGCCAAGGAGTAGTTGACCTATTGGACTATACTCATTGACCAGAGGTTTAGATGGGCAGCATATGTGGATGTTAATGTCACCCAAGATTAGTAACTTATCAGCACGAAAGGCCATAAAAGACAGAAGATCAGCAAATTCTTGAATGAAATTACAATTAATTGTTGGTGGTCGGTAAACTAAAGCACAAAGTACATAAGTGTTCATCTTAAACAGTTGTAGTTCAAAAGTAGAAAACAAATCAGTTGGTACAATTCAAAAACAAACAAAAAAATAGACATTTTGAGATGAAGTCACCAGTTGCTTACATAAAGTGGTCAACATTAACTAAGTTAGGTGAAACTATACACAGTGCTTGAAATGTAATATAGTCTAGAGATAATTGTGTACAATAGCATGTTTAAAATTAAAAGGTACCACTCCATTTGCCAGAGAATCATGCATTATATACAGTAGCCTATTAAATACCATGTACTATTGTCCCACACCCTAAAGAGGCACAGAAGGATGTCACCAGAATCTGTCATGGTGGCTACAACAAGGTTCAATAAAGGCAAACATATTGATGTTTCCCAAGGTATACATACATACATGCAGTATATGTGCTTTCCACCTTGTATCCAAAGATATTATGTTTTGCAAATTAATAGATATGATTTGCCACAGAAAGACTCTGTTGTTTGGAGATGCATGAAAAGTGCTGGACATTGAAAGAATAGTGGCTCTTCAATTCTTTTTGTAACTAATCATAATTTTGCCATGTCTTACCTTTTGTTTGCATTTGCATCTGCCAAACAGTCTATGTAGGTCATAATGTGCAATCTTTCCATGTTGTTACAGATCAGGTCAGAAACTATTTGCACCTATGCACTGTGTGGCTTTGCCAACTTCAGTTCACTTGGGATTGTCATCGGGGGCTTGTGTGAGTATCACTGTAGAAGCCATTTTGGCTCCCATTTGGCTCCGTCTATATATGTAATGATAAAGGATTTACATAGTTCACGTGTTTCACTGCAGCGTCCATCTGTCCTGCACGAAAGAATGACATTTCCAGGCTTGTGATGAGAGCTCTCCTAACTGGTACCTGTGTGTCTCTCATCAATGCATGTATTGCAGGTAAGAATTGCTCCATGTACTTGTATGCACAGTAACCGTCTTAAGACCAAAGCCTGTTTGTGACTCAGTTTGACTCACAACGCATGGCTCTGATAAAACCAAAAGTTTTTAGTGTGTTCCAACACTGATAAGATGGCCATACTCACCTGCACCATAAGTTACTTTAGGCTAGAAGGTTCATCTTAAAGAATCTTGTAAGTACACAAGATTGGAGTGCTCAGCCCTAAACCCCTCCTATAAATACGGGTGGCTGTAAAAGTACACTTACTCTCTGACAATGATTGTGCATGGTCATCTTATCCAGGACTCCTCTTTGTACCTCCTCTGAACTGTGTGGAGTATTTTGAGACCTCTGTTTTTGAGATCACTGACCCCAACATCAAAGGTTGCTGTTCTGACCTTTTCAATAGGTGAGTTTACCTCTTTATCCACCTTTGAGGGAGAACATGGTAGGGGGGCCTTGACCTAGGTACTGGCAATGTTTTCCCTTTAACCTCTATGGTTACTTACCCCTCGTCTCTTAACGGCCTTCATTGCAGTGCGGTGATCAACGGGACCATATCATTTGAGGGTATCTGGAGTCAGGTGACAAACGCCACCATCTACTTTAACAAATGCTGTAGTCTCTACAATGGGACCATGTGCTAGTAAACTTTTCAAAGGTGTTTTTCTTTGACTCAGGACGAGGAAGGGTCATAGTGTGTATTTTTATACGTGTTGCAGGAATGTATTGGATATGGAGTGGCATGTGACATCAAGATACCGTGCACATGTTCAGTCCTCTGATACTGTGCATGTTACTGTTTTCATGCTAAATGCCAATTTATTTATTCAAACTGTAAGAGACAATTCACTTTTGAATATATATATATATATATATATATCAATTGTAAATTAGTGAACAGAATTGCACAATTAGCTGAGAAACTATTAGTCAAGATCTTTTGTTAAATGTTAAATATGCGTTTGTATATATTACTTTTTAATTATTGTAAAAAAATCATTATTTACATTTATGATATCAATAAAAATGTACATGCCATTTTCTAAATTATATTATTTTGTTCAAGGTATAACATTGCATACATTTATGGCAGAATGGACTCTTTTTATTTATACTGTACATTTTTATTTTATAAAAACAATTGACACAACAGCACCACACACACTTACCCATCACACAGGATCACAAAGAACTCTTACTATTATTCTTTCTTTTTATTTCTATCTTCCTCTCTCTCTGTTTCTCACAAACACACATGCACACAGATAAGACACACACAAACACACACACACTCACTCGAACCCTCAAATTCATGCTTTCACTCTCTCTCTCACACACACATACACAGATAAACTGAGACACATACATTCTGTATTATGAAATGATCATTGCTGAACAGTTATGTGACACACCAGGCAATGCATCATCTCTTTTGAATCAATCTTCTACAAAAACCCATCTAGTTTTTTAAGCTGTCATTCATAATGATATAATTCACAATGGCTCATCGGAAACACAAACGTATGGATAATTGTGATGTCTCAGCAGACAAAAAGTTTTTGTGGGATGGGAGTTCACAAAGGATTTGAATGTTGAAACACTTGACACCTGTTTTGAATATACTACATGTGCAGTATATTCACAAGTGAAAAGGTACCAAATGTATCAATCAGTGCCTTTATTCAGATATTGTACAGTATATGCTGTATACATACTACATATGTATATACAGATATACGCTACAGTATGTATTATTTATTTGATTTATTTAAGGGTGTGTGCATTGTGTTGTGAGCGGACCCTGGCTAACTCAATTTGTAAAAAAAAAAAAACTTTTAAAACTTCCCTTTAGGACAAAACAACAAATCAAACTGTGATCATTCCATGGCTGTGCTATGGATGTGGGACAGCCAAAAATAGTTCCTAGGTTCACCAAGATGTTCACAGCAGCTTTTGTTCAATCATATGACTACAAGCAGTTTTCTTATCACACTCTTCACTGAGTCGTCATGATAAGGCAGCATCAGGCTGCCTAATGACACAATTGAAAGAAAAAAAAACATTGTAAAATTTATATCAATACTGAGTAACACAAAGAAGAAATATGTGCCATTTTTAAGAATCTTATGCACTTTGGTTTTAAGGCACCAGATATCAACCTCAAGAGATAACATTGCCCTTCCTGTAATGCACAGGAGATCAAACCATCTCTGTACAGTCAGAAACGCACAGGAGATCAAACCATCTCTGTACAGTCAGAAACGCACAGGAGATCAAACCATCTCTGTACAGTCAGAAACGCACAGGAGATCAAACCATCTCTGTACTGTCAGTAACGCACAGGAGATCAAACCATCTCTGTAGAGATCAAACCATCTCTGTACTGTCAGTAACGCACAGGAGATCAAACCATCTCTGTACTGTCAGTAATGGAATAAACTACAGCCTGAGCAGCAGAAAAAAACAAACAAAAAAACCCCAGCAACTTCCCAGATAACGACTGACAGGCCGCCACACAAGCACAGTAATGTATCACCTCTCTCATTATATCACATATGTGCAAAAGCCCTCCCCTGTGCCGGTTGTGATTGTACCTCACTATTTTTTTAAGCTCTGGCATATTACAAGTCAAAATGAAAAATGTTGAAAAAATATATTTATATATGTATATTTCGCCCATCCATTGCCATCTGCGCTGTGCTGCTACATTTTGACATCTCAGGAGAGTGTGTTCAGAACCTTGTGCTCTGTCCCTGTGAACGGCCTCTGTGTGCTTCACAGAGATGGGGGGGGGAGGAGTGGGGAGTGGGTGGGGGCACACTTCGCTGGATGGCAATCGATAGTCTGCATAGCAATTCACAGTAGAACTTGTATAAGGGGTGGCAACGGTTGTTGACCCTCCTCTCACTCTCTATAATAGCCATCTCTTATTTACTTGTCTTTTCAAGATGGAAAGTCACACAGTGTCCATCATATTTTAAGTCAAGGCCACAGTTGTGTGCAAACACCAGCATCTGGCTTGCACCAATCTAGATATACAGTAGACGTCTGATGTTAAAACAGGACTAGGTAATCGTTTTAAGTCTAAGCAATTTTTTGCCTTTGTGGCTTTCCCCCTCACTGGCTTCCGTTACATCTCTACCTCAATCTGACCACTTTGGGGATTTCCACAGCCTTGTGTTTGGTGGAGGCGGCTGAACCATCGCCCGCCTCCCCAGCCTTCCTGACCACCTTCGGGCTGGATGTTATCCTTCTGACAGTCTGGGGACTGCCCGTCCCTTTTCTCTGCAGCTGTGGGCTGGACGAGCCTGCTTTGCGGTTCAGTAGGGGGCTCCTGGAGCCCTTCATCTTGCTGGGCTGCTGGAGCAGGTCCAAGGGCTTAAGTGGTCGCAGACCCATGAGTCCACAGTAGTAGTTGCACTGGTGCTGCGTGAAGAACTGCTCAAGCACCTTCGGAGAGGATTCCTCTGTGAGACCTTGATAGCTGGAACACAGACATACCTAAGTTAGCTTTGAATCGCAATTTCAAATAGATTTATACTCAAAAGTCTGTGGCAAGTATGGCTCTTTGGTATGAATCCATTCTGAATCCTGTGTTCTGATTTCATGGTTGGTCCCAGTGCTCCCTGTCCCTAATGTAATCCCTGTTAAAATTCATTAGTGATACTAACCCTTTAGTCTTGGTGGCAATTCGTATGTTGGTGACTTTCATGTCAACTCCTGAATGAAAACAGAAACAAACCCAAATTAGTCATTAATGAGGCCTAAATTGGCATATCCATATACACTAAATGTATCAAACTACCAAACGCTCTCTGGAACAGGACATTTACCTTCAAGCTGGGTAACCAGCAAGTTGCCGTTTGTCCACTGGTGAATCCAGTGCTGGAATGCGTTGCACTTCTGCTCAACTTCCGAGGTGTTTCTGGTGATCAGGCGGCCGGACGTGTCCATGAAGCAGTACCTAAGGTACGTTCCCTTCAGTTCGGCCTCCACAGTGGTGTATGGCACAGTGTTGGCTGGCCGGTACATCAGATGCACAGGATTCACTCTGTGCGTGGAAAGAGATTCATATTAACAGACAAATGGAGAACATCTAATAGTAACACTTTGTCTTTTTGCTCCAACAAGGGACATTTTTAAACATTCACTTCTAATTCAAGGCAGAGACTCAAACTAAGTCATAAATTAAGAGTACGTCAGGATTAGCCAAGCACTCTCCTTCTTGGAAGTATGTGGCAATCAACCCAATAAAAGTGTTCTGGAAATGTTGACTATGTTACTCACTCTAGTGCGGGGCCAAAGTTTTCAATCACCCTTGCCTCAGCAGCAAAGATTTTGCAGTACTCTCGGATTATGCTCTGCATTCTGCACAACTGCAAAGGACAAAAAAGATCTTGTTTGCTCAGATAATATGAAATCATATCAGCTCTGAGCATACAGTGGTTGAATAAACATGAGATATAAAATCTGACCATGCCCAATGTTGTATAAGTATAACTGCCAAGGAAAGAGACACCACCCTAAGAGAATTATTGTAATGAGTCACGTATGGACAATAAATCTTGGGATAAGTCTTACAAAAATCTGTGTTTGCTTTATGGCTTTAAGAGACATGCCAGTGCACAGTAATAAGATATAAGAATTCCCCTTTTGGTCAATATTCCATGCACCGCGTGCCCATTTAGTGCAAAGGGAATACCCAATTTGTCAAAAAAAAAAAAAAAAAATGGGTCATGGTCCTACCTAAGACAACAACGTTACACAGTGAAACAACAGGCCATTCTCCTTATTGAAAGCCAGGGTGGCATCAAAATAAGTTTGAAGCCACTATTTCAGGGTAAAAGAACAACATCATGTTGGTTCAAAGACAATAAAAACATCAGTGACAAAGTAACACACACCTGCTTGGTAGTCTCCAGGTTCTTCTCGATGAGTTGGCTCTCTTCTTTGGTCCCGTACGCGATGAAATTGCGCACCTTCGTGATGCAGGTGCTCCCTGACTCGAATATAGGGTCCATTCCATAGATGACCTTGACCCGACAGGCCTTGTGGGTGAAGCCCTCTCCAAGGTGCATCTCCTCGGTCATGATGCGGCCAAAAAACTTGTCTCCCCAGCCACCGGGATCTGCCAGGCCTTTGGTGAAGAGCAGTGGGGTCATCTCAATCTCTTCCCCAACTGCAGAGGCAGAGGACACAGGAGATGTTATAAGTCTGTTTTGACAAGATCTGAGACTCTTATTAAGCACCGTAGACCCTTCCTTACCTTCTAATTCATCCCGCAAGAGAAACTCTGCCAGAACTGCATAATAGAAAATAATTGAGAGATTAAGCACTGGTAAGCAAAAGAGAATATCAGCTAATACAAATATATGGAAACAGCAATCTGGATACTAAATGAGAGCACTTTATGGTCTTTTCAGTGCAATGAGTGAAGTCATGTATACTATGGGAATGAATTCTGAATTTAAAGGCATCCTATGCAGGGTTTTAACCTTAATGTAACAGTTGTAACAGCTTCAAAGTAATTTTGATGGTAAACAAACTAGCCTAGCCGTCTACAGAGAACCAACCTTGCAACTTGCTCTCAGCTGACCAGGAGAATGCCGAATTGGTTCAGGGCAATTGTGCAATAGCCTACTACTTGTATGAAATTGTGTAATATGACCTTGTCAGTCAACATGGCTCAGAAAATATCTTTGCTAGTTTGTAAACAAATCCACAAAAATAAAAGAAAGAAACCTGAAACGGCACTGGATACCTTTAAACATAACATCAGGACATCAGGATTTCACAAACAAACAAAACACGTGTAGCAAAATAGGACAATGTGACGGCAACACAAATCATTTGATGAATCTGAATTACTGTCAGTGCTGAGCAGGAAGTCGGTGGTGTCTGTGCCGAACTCGTTCTTGATGGTGCAAGCAAACACCCCACAGTCTCTGTTGGATGCCTGGACGATAGCCAATGCCACTTGGCTCTCATCTCCAGCACTAGGGAAGGGGAAAAAACATGGCAGCAACTTACCACAAGAGGGAGCTGCAATATAGTAAAGTTAAATGGTTTAGTAACACAGCAATGGTATGGTGCATGTGTATTGTGTATGTATACATACATCCCTGCATCATGTATGTGTGAGTAAGAGAAGAAAAACGACAAAGTTTGATGAGTCAAACTTACATTGGTGCAGCATTTGTCTTTTTCTCTATCTTTCTCTTTCCTTTACACTCTCTTTCCCTCAGCCTCTCCCTCCTTCTCCCCCTCTCCGCCACGCGACCGTGCCAGCGTGATGGGAGTCGCTTCTCTGACGCAGAAGCCGGTGACACAGAATTAGACTTTAACGTTCTCTGGCGATGGCGAAATCAGCATCAGCTTACACTCTCTCTCCCTGTCTGGCCAGTGTCACCTCATTGAGTCACAGCTGCAGGGCCCATGGTCACAAGGCCTGGATAACTCTCAGGCAAGAATGAGACAGCAACATGGCTCCAGGATATTCCAAACGTTATAATTATATCCTGTTGATCTTCATCACATTTTACATTTTTATACATAGTGTCTGCTTAGTTGGGCATTCACTCCACACGCTAATACCTTGACCAGTCAACTTACACGGGTGGAGGCATTGCCTTTTTTATTTAGAGGACAACTGACAGTTTGTTTCAAAGGTGGAGAGCATGTGGTTGCTAAATCCACTCTGAGGGCTAGGGGGTGTGGGTAGGGGGTGTGTGTCACTGGCCTGGCTTCCTGACACATGCCTGGGGGTTAGGACCTGCAAGGCCGCGTGGGGATTTACCTTCTTTTCACCTCCAGCAGTTCTACCTCGTCCCGGTACCACGTGATGGTTGAGTCGCTGAGGACGTTGAAGAACTGGCACCACAGCTTCAAGTGTCCAGTGGCATCTGAGAAGGGCTCTCCCCTGATCTTGCGAATAACCTGAGGAGCTGGTGAGAGACATTGAAGAGAAGGGGGCGGGGGAGGGGGGTGAGGTTGGGTTGGGCCAGAGTGGGGAGCGTTTGCAGGGTGTACCCCGACATGAGCAACAAGGTAAAGATATACTGTATACTTTCTAACGTTACCACTTCCACTCTGTCTAGCTTCTGTATTCATTCCTCCCGGTGCTGCAGCTACAGTGACTGTGCAGACAGCTGCTGCCTCAGTGTCTCGTGAACATCATCAGGGGCTCTTAAGGATAATGTTGAATTAACATACTTGTAAGAGATGTAAGAGCAAACTAGACCCTGCAGAAACAACTTCTTTAGCATTTTAATACAAAAATAAATCTGTTTACTCTTGGATACTGTAGGCATACAAATAGTGGAAGTGGTTATAATTCAGCACTTTTCATAATGCTGTCTAACACTGTCTGGTTGTCTTGAGTGCCTCAGGTGCCCCAGATAGCATTCATAATTAGATATAGAGGACGCAGCACACATGCCTGTGTTAGTAGCAAGGTGCTAACAACAACAGGGCCACAGGCTAAATTCTTTAGGAGCATAGCATGAACATAAAATGAACACCTTACTTGAACTGCAAGTCATATAGGAAGTGAGTGTGTGACAAATGAATACCGGTAAATAGTGTAAATATGGATATAGGGGTATAATGAAGGGAATGGGAGTTCAATAGAAGTTATGCTTTCTGTTGACGTTTTGTTACATTTCATACCTTTGAAGGGATCCAGCTTCTCAGCAGGTTTGGCTTCAGTCTTGACTGGTTCTGGTTCTTCTGGAGTCTCCTGCACTTTGGGGACCTCCAGGGTGGCCTTTCTGCGACTCAGTAAGGGCGACCGCCTCTCCATTGGCGGGGTCTGTTGTCCAGGGTGGGCCTGAAGGAATGCTGCTCTCCTAGCCTGACTGGGCGACATGTAAGGAGCCTCTCTCTTTCCCTGGGCGTCAGGTGACGCCGCACTGTCAGCCTCCTCCGCTTTGCTTTTGGAGAGGAAGATCTTGCGTCTGGCCCCCAAGGCCAGCTCCTCAGGGGTGGCGGCGGGGATGGGCGACGGGCTATCTTTCCGCCGCACCTTGGGGCTGCTCTCGCAGCTCAGGACAGACGAGGGCGTGCTTCCTCCACTGTTCTCCTCACCTCGCCCCTCCGTGTCCACTGTTATGGCTGGTATGGACGTCACCGTAGGGCTGTCCGTCCCGAAGAGACCCTTCGCCATCAAGCGCCGCAGGCTCGAGGGGCTCATCATGGGAGGCAACTGGGCGGTCACACCAAGCTTCTCTACAACTTGTTTGTCTTTCTTAAGCCTGTCCACACTGACATCGGCCTCTTTGGGCACGTCCATCTTATCTGTGTCAGAGATGCTGATTTGTGGTGTTTTGGCCTGGACAGTGGGAACAGGAAATATGGGCTCAGCCTCTGCAGGCTTTAGGGCGTTCAGTGGTGGTGCAGACACGCTTTCAGTCCGGGTCTGGTCTTTGGCATTGGAGACCTTCTCTGGAACTGCCACATAGTTCTCCTGATCAATGTTATTCTTCACTCCCCACAGAATTGCAGTCAAAGACTCCATCTCCTTCCCTTGCTTATCATTATTAACTTTGATCATTTCAGGGCTGTTATCAGCACATGTAATTGCTATGGGTGGTGGCACAAATGCTGGCTTTTTAGGAGGCTCTTCTTGTGGGGCAGTGGTTGAAGCAACATGGACAGTATTATCTCGTGCTTCATGTGAACTTGGCGTGACACTATCTGTTTTTGCATGGGTGATGATGGGAATGGAGGAGGAGTCTAATTTGCTGCTTGTCTCAGCATGCTCTGTCTCTTTCTCCAAGCTCATCCTTTTACTCTCATGAGGTTGCACAACTTCCTGCATGCCTCTCATGGGAGGGAGGACGCCTGCGTTTCCTGAGCTTTCTGGTGTGGGTGGAACAACCGTCGCACTGGGCTCAACTATCATCGGGTCTGATAACTGAGTTGCATCACCCTGCAATCCAGCCAAATGACGCGTTACCACAACAACTGGCTTTGTCTCCTCGGGTTCGGTTATCAGAATATTGATTGAAGGCATATTTACAGGTTGTTGGTCCTGTGTTTCCTCATTAGCACTGATCTTTATAACAGGGACGGTAGTCAGTGGTGAACAAGGAACTTCAACATCAGGGACATTCCCTTCACTTAGTGTTTCCTCACTGATTGTTGAAGTGTCCTCTGGTAAACTGAGAACCTTTCTATCTTCTTTAGTTTGCAGCTCTGAGGCTGGAGGAATTATGTCGGCCGTTGTCACCAGATAGTCTGACCCCTCAGTGGCCTCCTCAGTGCACACTTCTGTCTCCATTTCTTCCACTTCCACCTTACTCTCAGTTGGAGAACTTACCAACTTCTGACCCTCAACAGCTCTACTTACATCCTTGCTAAGCTCTGCACTTGCCGCTGTCACCATCTCCTCTGAATTCCCTAGTGCATCACCCAATGGAGGAGATACACTGGAGACCTCCAACAGATCGCTTTTAGAATCAGAGATCTTTTCTTGAAATATCATCTCCACTTGTAACTTTTTCTCTGGCCCACTTGCTTCTGTTACCTTTTTTTCACTTTCTATCTTCTCCTCAACTGCAGTAGATTCCTCCTCTTTTGTAGTTGTACAGATTTCTGAGACACTTCCTGTTATGGCAGTGTCGACATGTAACTCCTCTGACTCACTTGGCTCAGGTCCCTCTCCTGCAGGCAAGGTTGTGTCTGTTCGCTGGACTGTGAACTCACATTCCACCACAGCTTTATTCACACGCATTTCCTCCTTTTTCTCCGGTTCTGTTGCAATGGGAAGATCTGATATGGTCCCATGACTGTCTGTGCTCTCCAGGTTTACTGCCACCTGATCTGTCATGGAGGGCCCTGGGGTCTGCCCAGAGTGCCGGGAGGGGCCCTGTAAACTGAGCATATCTCCGCCGTCTCCTGTGACAGGTTCTATGAAAAATGCCTGATCTTCTTTATCACGCACCAGGACAGCTGTGGCATTCCCCTCCTGGACAGGACTCTCATACCTGCCTGATTGCACCGTCTGGTCATCTTTAGCCTGGGGGATACAAATGTTCAGAACAAAATGTAAACACATCAATGCTGCTTTGAACACCAGGAATACCTTTGTCGACTAAAAATACGACAGCGTTGTGTTGTGGATCATAATAAAGAATCACTGATGAACAGATGGTGTGTCATGATATTGCATCATTTTATACTCAAGGATACACAGGGCTCCATAATCACCTGGGTTATATTAAACACCATGTTTGTAACCGCCTCAAGGTTATCAGAGTAATTAATAATCATAGATCATAGATGCAGAGCTACAGCCCATGGGCAGAAAAAACTGACTGTATCATGTCTTTATGATCTGCAATGCATCAGTGTGGAGATAGTAAACCCTTCACCTTTGACCATTCTGAGTAGTTTTTAGCTCAGTGAAAGCTGACCTGAACACCAGTCCTCCAGAGTGTTTTATAAGCGGTGTTGCCCAGCAATAACTTACACTGATGAAATCATATAAAACATTTAGTGTTACAAATATGCCTAGGCACTCAAATTGGCTTGCATTCTTTGTGGTTTTTAAACTTTTTTGTAATGTGATGGGTTTGTCATAGAAACATGAACATACAATTTTATGAACACTGGCCTGTCCCATGCCAAAACAAGTTAATATTTATAACCTGTCAATATTTTACAACCCCCCTATCAGGTGTAAGCAAAGCTGAACGATGTCACATGTGTGAGTTAAATCTAAATAAAAACAGTGTCTGGAGTTGTTTGTTTTAGTATGGGGTTTCAGGATCTGCACAAAACATTAACAAAACATGGCAATATAGAGAACTTCCTCTTTTTCTATAAAAAAGCAACCCACATGTATACTCTTTCTGTGATCTCTGCCCTGAACAAACAGATGAGGGGACAAAATGTGACAAAAAGTTCACCCTGCAATGGTAGTTATAAAACTAAAGATTAGACTGGAGACAACTGACACTGGGCGAGCTGATTATCAGTAGGATATTTCCCATTCATTCACTTAGCTTCACATCATGGGTTTGGTGTGGCCCAATAGCATCCTGGGTTGGGTTGTGTGGGCAGAACCTATGTGGGCAGTATGCCGTGCCTTGAATTTTGACAGGGTGATTCTGTGTCCCTGTACATTTCAGTACTGAATTAATTGAGTATGTTTATTACATTTAGCACTGAACTAAGACTAGGATTTATTTGATTTAAGATTAATTAAAATTATAAAATAAGAAAAAATATGGAAATTTAGAACTATAGGTGTAGTATGTATTAAGAGGGACCTTCATGGACCTTCCTATAGATCTTTTTGAGCAAGTCTTGAGCTTGTCTTGCACTTGCGTAAGATTTACGTAATATTTCCCAACGTGTTTAATGCCTTCAAACTCTACTTATGACATGATACGGTTATATAACAAAACAGTATACTCTGGTATGAGACATGAGATACATTGTATATATACATTGACGATGGATATTTCAGCTGACTTGCCGCCCTGAGACTATATATCAGGACAGCCTCAATCAGAGTTCCCACACCCGACACTCCATGTGAGAGGTAACGCTCAGGCGGACAAGTGACAGACTGAAGAGCGTCTTAGATAGAGAACACACAGGACCCTCTCAATGCCTCTTTGTATGGCAAGGCTGCCGTCCAAGCTGATGAACAGATTTATTTTAAGACACAGGGAGTAGCTAGGAATCTGGACAATGTAAATTAGTTTCATAGCCATGCACAGACTTGTCTCCCAGAGTTTCTGCAATCTACTGACCACCACACATTATCAGCACAAACTCCTTGACCCAAGAAATACGGATCAAAATAGATCTATATGTGACCATTGCAAATCCCTTGCTGCCTGCTATGCCTCAGTCCAGAGACATGTCTATAAATGTGTTTTTACAACAGTACATGTTTCCTCTAATCTCCACTGGCAATGGAGCTGTATCCTAACACAATGTAGAACCTGAGAGGACAATTGGTAGGTGATTACATGTCTGCCTGGGGGTATGGGAGTGAGCCCACGGATGTGGGCAGGTAGCCTGGTCCTCCCCCACTGCATTGTGTGGAATGACGCACTGAAACACATGCCCTCACCAGTCGAGATATGAAACGCAGCCAGACTGACTCATGCTCCCCCTCCTTTGGCTGAGAGGTCTCTTAAAGGGCCAGCAAGTTAATTCAAAACCCTGGGAAAATACTTTTAAGCAGCTTTGTGGAGCTTACCAAATATATTTCTCTGATTTTTTTCATATTGCTTTCCAGTTATGATTAGATTACAAATAATTCAAGCAATTATAATTATATCAGACTATTGTTAGAATTATAACATTCAGTATTTTCAAACTTATTTGTTGCTGTATTCCCCCTTCAAATCTAAACTCTGAATCTAGACTACAAGGTATCTATATCTTTATATAGGCTTTTTTCGTCCACCACCAATAAAATACAAACACACAGATATACACACATGAATGCTCAAAGATTCGGATTGGTCAAGCTTATTTTCCCTGTGCTCTGGAATAGCCTAAGCTATAGTGTGTGTTTAGGAGACATAATTGGTGTCGTCTTGGCCTGGCCCTAGTGGAATCAAACTGAAGTTTTGTCACAGAAATGTACCATCTATTAATAGGCATCACTGGCTACACGGCAGGGCTCACTCTCTCTCTCTTATTTTACTTGTGTTAAAGTTGCACGTCAGCTGTAAAGGGCTCACCTTTCTCTTTTATGGAGGCTGTAGTCTCCATTGCCCAAATGTTCAGGTGATCTTACGTGGAGGTTGCTACACTGTACAACTGTGACAAATAAGCTGCTTACTGATAACCTAAGGCTGCACAATTAATTCATTTTTAAATTGAAAACGCAATTTGAACTAGTGCAATTAATTGTCCAGCTCGCAACTCTGTCCCAATGGGTAATCTGGACACAATCATGTTTGCATCATTATCCATGTGTGACAGACAGTGAAGCTCACCTAACAGGAGTGCTGTGCTTCTCATGCACTAGGCACGCTCACCAATCAGAAGTGGGCCAACGAAATTTGAAATATTGACTTTCAAAAATTATATCAGAAATCAAATTGCAATCTGTCAGAAAAATTGCAATTAGATATTTTCCCCTGAATTGTGCAGCCCTTGGTGTTACCGATTTGCCCTTATTGTAATATAACTAATGTCAACTGTGAATGTGCAAGGCTTGCACCATTCATTGCTGTGCCAGGAAAGGTGTTGATGAAGCTATGATTCATGTTTTAAAACTGTTTATCCGACTGCGGTTACAGGCAAGCTGGGTATGACCCATATATGATTGCGTAGACCTTGAGTTTTAGAAAAGCGCTATACAAGTGTAACTTATTATTATTATTATGATGGCCCATTTATAGTTTGGGCAGGTCAAGCTGACCATCCTCATCTCCCACAAATAAAAAAATGAAGGCCAAGATGTTGACATGACATCCTTGTTCAGGTAGAGGTGGTGTGCAATGTGCAATGGAGGCAATAGTTACCATTTAGCTGAATTTAATAGGCTGAAATGGACTGATGGTTCAACTGGCATTTCAATGGTTTTCAAATGGTGTTTTAAATCAAAAGACATTCTCTCTCTCTCTCTCAGAGCAGCTGCTGGACAAAAAAAAAAAAGAAGACCTACTCACCTGAGGTGTAGGCAGACTTGGAGGTGCAGGCTGAGGTGTAGGTGGACTTGGAGGTGCAGGCTGAGGTGTAGGTGGACTTGAAGGAGCAGGCTGAGGTGTAGGTGGACTTGGAGGTGCAGGCTGAGGTAGAGGTGGACTTGGAGATGCAGGCTGATGTGTAGGTGGACTTGGAGGAGCAGGCTGAGGTAGAGGTGGACTTGGAGATGCAGGCTGAGGTGTAGATGGACTTGGAGATGCAGGCTCCTCCTTGGCACTAGGGCCCACCTCGTCTTCCTTGGCCATCACATGCTCCTCTGTGGATGCCTCTGGTGGTATTTGGGGAGCTAGGGAGTGTTCCACTGTGTTTATCTCTGTTATTCCATAGCCGTTGTGCATCCTCAAGCTTTTTGGCAACTGTGGACTCCTTGAACCCTCAGCGATGTCCTTCACTGTTTGATCATTTGTGTTAATGGGTTGTTTGTCGACCTCCATTGCTGTGGCTTGTTCAGTGGGTGGATTGTAAGGATATGGATCTGGGGGTGCTGGAGGGTAGTCTCTGTCCCAGCTAGTCTCCTCAGGGGCCTCTTCCAACTTATTCTTGCCCCTCCCGAAGAAAATGTCCTTCAAAGAAGTTAGCACAGTGCTTAGAGCAGACTTCTGTTGGGGATCCGAATTTGATTTCTTTGCTGATTGCTTGGATTCTGCTTTGCCAGCGGTTTTCTTGGCTTCCTCCATCTGGTTGGCCCTCTCCATCTCTTTGGCCCGTTCTCTTTCTTTCTCTCTTTGTCTTAGTTCCTCCTTTTTTTGTAAACGTTCTCTTTCTTTCTCTCTCTCCTTTTCGCATTGTCTCTCTTTCTCGCGTTCTCTCTCCTTTTCATGTTGTTTCTCTTTCTCACGTTCTCTTTCATTCTCATGTTCAATTTCTTTTTCTTTCTCTTGTTGAGCTTGTTTTTCTTTCTCGTGTTGAGCTGCCACCTCCATGGGTGTCTGTGCCGGCACCGAGCTTTGTTTGTCCTCGGTAGCCTGGGACTGTACTGACTGTGACAGGTACTGCGCCAGGCTCATGTCCTCCTCATTTGTATGATTCTCATTTCCGAGGACAGAATCTGTTTGGCCACTGTCGACCATTCCCTCATCAAAACCATTGGAAATCCTGATCTTCTTTTTCGCCAGTTTCTCTTTATTGGGCACCTTCACGGTGACAATCTCCACCGAGTTAGAAACATGATTGGCCCCCTGGTTGCCATTCTCTTGCACCACGTTTGAATCCACCACGGTCTCCATGGCTTCTCCGTTGGTCTCCTCAGCAGGTGTCTCCGCTGGCACAGCCTCCATGCTTTCCTCGGCCGTCTCCTCGGCTTCCTGGACCGAATCGGAGGAGTTGAGTGAGTCGGGTGTCCGGCGCTTCCTCATGATACGGTCCTGCGTGAGGATGTTTTGCTGCTCCTGCTGCGCGTTCTCTCTCTCGCGCCGGCGGCCCTCATCCATCTCCCTCCGCTTCAGCTCTGCCTTCTGTTTCAGCTTGGAGAAGAAGCGCTGGTGGATCTTGTACTCGCTCATGTCTCCCACCTCCAGCACACCAGAGCAGGACACGATCCCTTTACTGTTGCGAGCGGACGCCTGGTAGATGGCCGCGTCGTCCACCGTGCACCTGCAAGCAAGCAGACAGACAAAGGACAGACAGAGGGAGCAGGGTTGACTATTTATCTGTAATTTAATTTCCTGGACTCCAGCTGACCCTCATTTAGATCTGGCTCAGAGTAGGAACCCAATGCCTGATCTGGACCATATGAGAGCCAGAGAGAGTCACTAGCAATGGCACCTCTCTAGTGTGATTCATGTAGAAGGCAGAGAACAAACAACAACACTGGCTTCAATACTGAGGCAGGACAATATGTCTGCATTGCATTCAGTTCAATGAACAGAACTTTGATTACCAGATGTACTAGGCACTTCAACAATTCATGTTTGGTGAAGGTTTGATTTCACTTAAGGTGACAGGAAGACTTAAGGAAGATTTAAGATTTAAGAATTTAATGTTGATGAATAGGATATCTTGGTACTTACTTATAAATATGGAGCGTATGTGTTTTTCCATTGCGGAAGATTTCATACTTCGGAAGACCGCAGTACCTGTCCAGTTCCACATCATCCCTATACCAGGTGAGCTCTGGGGCTGGATTACCTGGGTTAAGGTGGACCAATTACATTTACATTTACATTTACATTACTGAAACCAGCGTACAACCGACAGCAGCACAGTTAGCTCTAAATCTCAAACTGATGCATTTCAGTGATATATTCATATTGTAAGATCATTCATATTATAAGATCTGTACACAAAACATAGTGAGTGGTTGGTGGGGTGCTAACAGTTAAGGATCTGGGCCACCAATAGACCACTAGAAGGTTGTGAGTTCAATCAACGGTGAGCTTTCACCGTTGTGCCCCTGAGCAAGGCACTTAACCCCAAGTTGCTCTGGTTGTACACTCCCTGTGGTTAGTTCACTGTAAGTCGCTCTGGATAAAAGCATAAACGACAAATAATGTAGTGTAGTGAACAATGAAAATGTTGCTCTGAGCACTGTCTGAATGTAGAGCCTTTATCATATCATTGTTTCCATGTCAAAAATATATGACCACCTCTAATTTTTCATAATTTTCTGCCACCAAGTTTTAGCCTTAACCCTTTAGTTACCTTGCAAGTCATAGTCATCTGTCACTGAATGTCTCAAACACATAGCTCAGCCATGCATCACGTTGATAAAACAGTGAGTGTTTCAGCCTGTTGCATCATTAGCTTGTGCATGCTCACCACAAAGGCTGCAGAGAGTACATACCAGCCCCTACTAAGTGCTTGCTGACAGAAAAGAGAACATTTATGTTTCCCTACATGGGCTCCAACTTCTCAACCAAGTCCTCCATCTATGTTTCGTCACTTCTTTCCCTTTCTTTAAAGACTGTCAAGCCTTTCTCTCACATATTTTTATACCCTTTACAAAAGATATTCAATCGCAAACAAAAAATGTACATGCACAACCCCCCCCCCCCCCCCCCCCCAGGTACCTGTTACTATGCAGGTGAATTTTACGTTGCAAGACTCGGACACCGCTTTGGATTTTATGGTTGTCTCAAAACATGGTTGTGTTTCCTCAGTCAGCTGAGACATCACAGTACAAAATGTACTCCTGGAAAGAGAGGGGGGGAGAGAGAGAGAAAACACCCCTCGGTTGTCCCTTGAGTTGACCTTCAGCAGATTCAAACACCCATCTTACCCCCACTCCTACCCACCCCCTTCCCACCCCAACTCTTGCCATACAAACACAAACATACAGGACACACACACACAGAGACACTCACACACACATGCACATACATACTCAAACACAGAGATATACACACATGCACACACACACACACACATACAGGCACGTATACATTTAAAAAAAAAAAGATCCTGTGGCTTTTCTGCTCAGAGTGGCATCAAATGTCAATTAATCAACTCCACGACATCAACAGGACTGTCAGGGCAAACATCAAAGCTGTCTCTCTTTTAGTATTATTATTATTATTATTGTTGCTGATGCTAGGAGACTCACAGAGGGGAAGACGAAGCTTTGGAGATGGTTAATTATTATGGTAGTGTAGGACAGAAAAAAAACATTTTCCTATAACTCACTGTTTCCAATGGATATTGAGTCTTTGGTGAAGCAAGAAATTGCAGTCAATCACAATAATGTATGAATGCAAAAACAAACATAGAGACTATTGGCACAAAATTGCAGGTAAACTGTTTAGTTAAGAGCAGGTTTGTGTGGTTTTTTTTTAATTGTGCTGTCAATTACTAGAAAATATGTCAATCGCCAGGTTTCATAGTTAGGAGGAGTGGATCATATTAGTCTGGGATGAGATATTGTAAAAGTATGCTTTAACGTTACCTCGTTGGCCTGTAGTGAGAGTACCTGTGACGTGAATAGCTATTCAGGGAAGAGGCAAATCAAGAGGCAGCTTATCACACAAACCAGTGACTTGATTTCACTAACACATCCATGATGGCGGCATGTCATTCAAGCTTTGTATGAAACAGTTTTTGTAAAGTTCATATATCAAAATATTTTCTTTTTGAAGGAATCATGTCTTTTATGTTTGCTTTTGTGTTTTTTTTAAGAGCATTCTTATTTTAAAAACATAAGAATGTTTTTTTTTTTGTAAGCAAGCATGATGCATGGAGTATTTGGTCTTATTTTTCTTTAATATATACTCTAATATTCTAAATTAGCCTATGTTGAAATTCTCACTCCATCCACATCGAGATTTAATATCCAAGACACTGTAAGACCATGGACAAATTTAGAACAAACATAGGCCTACACAAAATCCCTTTTGTCAAAAAAAACAAAACACTGCGTCAAAATATATCAGCTGGAAGTTGTACATTGTTTTAGCATAATATTTTGTATAAGTTGTAATAAGTTTTTCTTGTTGTCTATGCCCAAATCTAAACGGTATTTATGAGACTTGACTCACATTGTTTGTTTTACCGTTAATGTAGCCTATTACAATGACACTTATTAACCACAGACGTGCATAATGAACAATGCCATCTAAAGGTCACCTTATGTGCAATTGGGCCAGTCTGAGGAATTGAGAGTAGCTGAACTACCTACCTGTTTTCTGGCCGGACATTGGAGAGGTAGTTGCGGCTTTCTGCGCGGCTACTGGGGGCAGAGTCTTCCTCGTTTAGACTGTTGGATCTCCCATTGCCGGAGTATGAGCGAGTCATAGGCCTCCGAGATGTCATAGTTCACAAAAAAAAAAGATAGGCCCACTGCAACAACACCAACCAAACGTTTAGATCCCAAACGCAGCACCAAAGTCTTTAGGGAGAGGCCGGATATTCTTCTGAACAATAAAAATGTTCTGTGTTAACAAAGTCCCAAATTGATTAAAAGCAATGGGGTTCTCTGCTGGGGTTTCGAGCCAAAGGGAGGTAGTCACTGTAAAAGGGAAATAAAATATACCACTATAATTTCATAGTAAAATGTAGGCCTACATTAATAGTCTACATTCAACTTATCTGAAGTGTAATTCTATTGGTAACTAATGGCTCCTTTTGGAAAACCTGTTGCGCCTGGAGAAAGTTATAAATAGGTGTTGCTGTAAGGCTTAAGTGTTTTCCTTTGGCTACACTAAGGCTGCTCTTGGTGACAAAAAGTATTTTACATTTCTGACGTAGGTCTATTCTCTTAAAAGACACTGACATGGATGATTCCGAATAAAATATTCTGGAGAACTCACCGTCCGAGGGGTTTGCGTTGTCCTCCAGAGGCTGCCGTCCCGGTACCAAGGCACTGCAATTGTCAATCATAGGCAAGCATGTGGTGCTAGCAGGGCCCTATTTTTAGCAGGCCTACAAATAGGCACAAGTGCACATCACATTTTCCGAAACTAGACGTCTGTGCAACAACTTCAGAGGCCAAATCACGAACATTTTACCACCATTATCAAATCACCGACATAGTCTTCCCTGTGTCAAGAAATTCTTTGAGAAACTAAGCCTGTAGGTCTGTACGACCAATAGTTCTATTTAGTAAAGGTGTTCGTGTAGGCTGGACTATATGTCAGTATGTCATTAACCTAGGCCTGTTGCTTCATTCGGTGAGCCCTCCTGACAAACGTTATGAGCACAGTTACCCCATCACTGACAGCACCCCCCACACACACACACACGTCCCCAGGACAGTCCGGCAGCTTGGCCGTCAGTCTGCATTGCCTCATTTTCCAAACATAAAAAAGCTTCAGTTACACGCAACAAGTTGACAGGGTTATGGTGGTTGTCACTTTCAACAAACACGAGTTGTTGTTCACCAAAAGGTTACCACCACCACCACCAATAAGTAAATAACAACAACAAAGCAATATGCACTGTTATGTTTAATGACTTATTTGGTGGCTCGATCTTTTCTATTTGTGTTGCTCTAGCCCATTATTATTGTTGGTAGGCTACTTTTATTCTTATTTATGGGCAATTCCACGGAAAATGGACTTTTTGTCACATCCATAACGCCAGTGAAATGCCTTGGTTTTTGTATGATGTGAATGATAACATTCATTTTTTGTGCATTTTTTCTCATTTACATTTATCAGCCAAAAATAGCAAATGCTCAAATTTAATGTAATCATTCACATCATACCATACCATAACATTTTATTGGCGTTATATGTTACAAAAAAATGAAAATTTCCATGAAATTGCCCTATAACAACAACAGCAACAACCAATTATTATTAGGTTATTAAGCCTATTATTAGGATATTAGCCTGGCCTATCAGTAGTGATAGATCAGTAGTGGCCTATTCCTTGATCCCTGTCTCCACCATCTTGATAGGCTGTAACACAGTAACAAGAGAGAGAGAGAGAGAGAGAGAGAAGATTGTATCTGTGTTGTTTTGTTATTTGTTTTGTTATATTTGCTTTAGCAAATTCCATTGACATCTACATTTAAATTGAGAAAGAGAGAGAGCGAGAGAGAGAGATGGTAAAGTCCATAAAGTTTTGTCTGATGAAATCAGTTGTTTTTCCTTTAAGAATTCAAGAGAACGTCAGACCACATGTTACGTCTAGGCTACTTGCTCTGTCATTTGAACCTGTAGGCTCTCCTATTCGAATCACCACGGTAGAGAGTGGGCGTGATTGTTCCGGGCAAATGGTTTTCCCTTCATGAAGTGAGTTTTGAGCCTGTTAATTTAATTGTGACAGGCAAGTGGTTGTCATTCTCCATAGTGTCGGGGAACGAGTCAGACACCCGAGGATAAGTTGCTGCCATTTGTCAAGAGTTACGGTGGTCGACATGGCAGGTAAGTTAGCCTACATAATAAAGGGACAGGAAATACCAGTAAAAGAAAGAAGACTGAGTTAAGAAGTTAAGCGTAGGGCTATTTAGTAGGCTAGTTGGTTATGGCAATGAAGACATACATAGGCTATGTATTAAACTTAACTGTGCTCATTCACTGATCGTTTGCGCCAGCTTCTTTGCCCCCCCCCCCCCCTGTTACACATTCTAATTGTAGGCTACTTGAATTTCCCCTTGGGGATCAATAAAGTACTATCTATCTATCTATCTATCTATCTATTTAATGAATAAAATGCATCTCGACAGTGAAATATGCGTATTGCCTATCATGCCTACAATAGTAGTAGTAGTAGTAGAGTAGTAGGATTCGGTGGAACGTGGAATTTGATTGTAGCCTATGTAGCCTAAATATGATGTTAAAGAACTGCCAAAGGCCTTACTGAATAGTTTATTTGTCCAGCGAAATTAGTTTTGTAATTGTCGGTCATTCTCGCAGACGTTGGACAAGAAAGTGCTCCGTAGATCCCCAAACCCAAGTGTAGTCCTTGCACTTCAAATAGCCTAATACAGAGAGGTAATATGCGATCTACATGGCAGTTGACACTTGACAGAGTAGGCCTATGTCAAAAGCTGCAGGTAGGCTATAGTTTGTGATAGCCTATGAAAACCATCATCAACTGCTGTCGCTTATTTTGTTAGTTTTAGGTAGGGTGGAGGCTACACGCAAGTAAACGTATCCACCTCTGAATTTTCAGAAATAGAGTTTATCCACCTCTTATTAGAGTTTATCCACCTCTCAAAAGAGTTTATTCATCAATTGCAACTTTTAAAATAAAAAATCACACTGTAGGCTATTATCCACATATGCACTCATCAGCACTATAGAAATAATTTAATAACCTCTACAATCACCATACTCTGAATGTCTTTTTAAAAATTCAATACCGCAAGGCGCAGTCCACCTTACCGTGATTATAGAATTCATAGTTTGCCCACCTCTGATTTTACTACTACACCTCTAGATTTAGGGCATGTTACAAGGCTATCCTGAGTCTCGTGGTTGCACTGTAGCATAGTCAATCTTGACTGATTGAATGACAATACCTAGTATCAACAACACCTAGGTCAAACGTGCAAAAAGGAAATCACACATATATTAATAGATCACAATTAACCTCTGCAACTCAAGTGGACCACAGCCTCTGTCTCTTAGTATGCCTATTATATTTCATACAAATATGGAGGTATGAAAATGTACTTTCCCCCGTCTTTCCACAAGAACTGTTCTCAGGTCTTCCCCACTCAAGTTCTCAGGTCTCCCACTCAAGTTCTATCACTCTATTACATGCACAGTCTGACTTTTTGAAGTGGAATATGTCTGCCTGTAAATTCAAATTGTTTGTTGTAGACAAAAGGTATCATTATGTTGACTGCTCAAACACAAACACACACACACACACACACACACACACCCCTACACCCCTGCACTCAAGCATACCCACGCCCACCCAGAAGCAAACAATGTCTCCTATGTAGATGCGTATATGGTGCTTTCATGTGTGAGTTCAGAAGCACTTGGAAAGGAAGAATAAGTTGTTGTTGTGATGCTCACAGGGTGTACATGTCCTGTCCTTATCCCTCAGCGAGCCATGGTGCTGGACTTATGCTAGACTCTCCCCAGAGGAACACTGTTTCTGTGGATGTCCCACACTACCTGGTCTATGAAGAGCTTGTGAAAAGAATGATTGGCGGTGAGTAATATCCAGAGGCTTACGACCAGTCACACACTACAGTGTTGTGGTCACCGAGTTTGGGTCGTTACATCCGTCTCTCCTTTGCGTGATTGACAGGTATCGTTATTGTGGCGCCTCCCGTGCATGCGGCCGTCCCGCCTAATTACCCGGTCACCTTGAAGATTCAAGCGGAGGGGCATGGCCGCCTGGCTTACCAGTGGTTCACGTTTAGAAATGATGAGGTATGTCTGTGAGGCCGTTGCATAACGTAAATTTTGCCGTATACCACTTTTTATTAGAAGATGGAATCGCTTCTAAGTCATTAGTGAATTTTTTTTTGCAGAAGCTCCTTCATGCTATTCTACGTTCACTAACTGATTTATTATCTCCCTTGAACGGAATGCTGCAGATCATTGAGGTACCGAATGGGGCTGAGGCAAAACTGGTGGTTATTCCCCAGAAGTCTCAACGCTATGTGTGCCGTGTGAGCGACCATCACTTCAACTATGTATTTAGTGACTGGATCAGGGTCGACGTCCTGGACAGTCCATCCTCAGGTATGGTCCATGAGTTTATCAATTAGTTCATTAGCATCTCAGATGCAGCTTTTCTGGATATTTCTTTGTGCTTAAGACAAACGATCATGCTCACTCTCTTCTCTCTCTCTCTCTCTCTCTCTCTCTCTCACTCTCTCTCTCTCAATCACCTCCATGATTTCTTTTTTTATGTGGAAGGTCTCCCAATAAATTGGGATGGGTCACCCCACATTGTGGTCCACCCCAAATCCCAAAAGGTTAAGCCAGGAAAACAGGTGACCCTAAACTGTGATGCCTTTGGCATACCCCCTCCTGATTACCAGTGGTACAGAAATGGCATCATCATAAAGGACAAGACAACCAAGGCACTCCAGGTATGGCTGCTCTGTTGACGGCAGCTTGGGAAATATTTACACAAGCGGCGCTGAGGTCATTGAGTTTGCTCGCTCCACACCAATATATCTTGCGGTTTGAGCTGGCTGTTAGTCATTTATCCATCAGCAAGCTCAGGCTTGGTATCTCGTAACCGTGTTGAAAAGCTGGTTAATATTTAACCATGGTTATGCTTTGTTTGGCCTGGTGTGAAGGGCAGAAGCATGAATATTTTCTTCTTTTGGACAGATTGACTGTGAGAATGCTGAGAATGCCGGTTCGTATCTCTGTTGTGTCACAAATGTAAACGGGGAGTCCTGGACAGAAGCAGCCGACGTAGAAATCGGTAAGACACAATTTCTGACCCAATATTTTTAAATTGTATGCCAGAGGAATGAACCAGAAGTTATTACTGGAGTAACTTGGAACAGACGTTCTTCAAATGTTCAAAGTCAGTCAGATCACATCAGAACTGACAGCTTTCAGTAAACACTGATTTACTCCTACTAAAATCATGAACACACGGTGTAAGAGCCACTTTCAAACAAGACACAATGGAAAGTTTTCCATTACTGCCCACTGGTCCTAGTGAGCGTGTGTATCCCATGAAGCGGGGTTTTCCGCTCGTGTGGAAGACCCAGAGGTACTTCCCCTGTTTCTTGAAGCTGCAGAGGCAGAGGAGCCAAGATTGTGTTTAGGTACAAAGTGACTGAAAGTGAAACTGTCAGTCTGAATGCTGACTTCCTCTTAATATATTTATAACTTTTTTTTGTGTGACAATTACTAATTGAATTGAAATTATATTTTTCAAAGATTATTTTGACATACCAAAATGTTTTGCATTTTGATAACGGAGATGTAGAGACTTTGGTGAGTCTAAATGGAGAATGCACCATGAGACTGCAGTGTGCTTAGACATATTTTTTTTGTGTAGTTATTCTCAATTCCTCTTTCCTCCCATTAGTGCCTCTTGACCAGCCTCGTGTCTCTCGGCCTACAGGTACTGTTTGCCTCACTATCCCAAATCAGTGCTAAATACTGACAGCCAATGTAACATTTTAACAGCAACATCAGCATTGTAACAACAATCTGTACTACTTCTTTACTCTTGTACACTTAAATAGTTCCTCCAACCTGGGGCTATTCAATGCAGCAGTTTTGAGCACCGAGTCTCATTTCACACAGGTTTTGTTGTTGTTTTTCAGCGACAGGCAAAGTGGCTCTCCTGATAGGGAACTTGAATTACTCCTGCCACCCCCCACTCATGGCCCCAACCATGGATGTGTATGAGCTGGCTCAGCACCTCCAGCAGCTGGACTTCAGGGTGGTGTCTCTCCTGGACCTCTCCAAAAAGGAAATGAATGCTGCCATCGAGAAGTTCCTGCAGCTGCTGGACAAGGGAGTGTATGGTGAGTCACAATGCAAAGGCTTATAGGAAGCTTATGGGAAAATCAGCCATTGGAGGGAGGAAGCCTTTAGGATAACTGCTGTGTTTTGATTACAGTGGCATGAGGCCCTTGTCAGTGACTTGATTACCGTTTCCTTCATACCATAATTCTCTCAGCTCCACAAGAACAAGAATTTTGTTCAGTAATGTGTGCAAGTTTCTGTGTCAGTTTGTCCCTGCAAACACATTGCCACTTCAGCCAAATCCATTTAATAGGGCTAGGATATGCTGAGTGTAGTTAAGCATGATAATATGCACACCCAAATACATGCACACACACACATACAAACACACACACACACACACACACACACACACACACACACACACAGGCAGATCGTCTGAACAGTGTGTACAGTATGACTACCAGTTTTTTTTTCTTTTTTGTATGGTATATTCACAACTTTTTTTTTCCAGTCATCGTACCATAACTGCAGAGTCACAGGCTTTTGACGCATTGGTATCGACTGTGGGGAGAGTGTGGTTCAGCCCTGAGATAAGTGTTGGAAACGAAAAGCGTGGGTTTGCGACATGCCTTGCTATGTTTAGCCATTTCCGAAGCCCTGTTGCACTTTTAACCCGGCAGATTTATAGTGTCACTGCAAAGGGCATTTCACTGAACCATCTACATGGCCTCCCCTCCTCTCAGTCTGTTTTTCAAATTGTGAAAGAGTCATCAGTGTCTGTTTTGAGTGAAACTAGCATTTAAAGAATTTATTCTTATGACTCATGAAATATGGGGGGATATTTCCCCCCTTTTTTGAAAAAAGAAAGTTTCAACCATAAATGACAATCTGCTTTGACTAATAATTTATTTTGAGAAACCAGCGTACAGTGTTTTAGAAAGGAATCAAAGTCCCTTATTATTACACTGAGACAATAGTTGATCTTTGTCTGTTACAACTAACACATTACAATCTTGTAAACAAATGCACAGTTTAAAAGATATCCAGTTTCATGCCGCCTACTGCTACCAGCACAGACTTCACTTTTCACTTGTCTAGTTTTTACTGTGTGGTCAGATTTTTTGACACGGCAGCAAACATAACCAGGAAGTTCTTTTGGTCTTAAGTGTCTTTGATCACCTATTTGATGCAGCACTGCGGGCTGCGCACATGCCATGACCTCTTTTCTTTGCTTACCAGAGGTCCTGAGCATGGCTGTGCTTGCTTCCCCTTCCTCCTCCACTTCCTGCCAGGGCTTTGCTGTATTTGTGTTTCACTGGATTCATTCTTTTCAGATCGGTTTGAATAAAATGAGGAACACTCTTGTTCCTACACACAAATGCACTTCTGTTTTTTTCTTTATTTAAATGTTTCTCAAAACTAGGGTGCATTCATTTTTTTCTGGGTAGTAATACATTATGTTCTATGTAAGAACTAGATTACATGTTGTTCCTGCTTTCGTTCTCCTGATGGCCTATCAATTTACCGCAATTCAGAAAGGAAAGCTCTCTGAGCCTAAACAATGGAGTGGAGTGCACAATCCAGGGATGTTGTCACTCAGCTGATTGAATTGAATTCCATTGAATTGTCCACTGAGTAGCGATGCATTGTTGTGTTTCCCTCAGGCCTATTCTACTATGCTGGTCATGGGTATGAACAGACGGGCAGGAACTACATGGTGCCCATTGATGCACCACGTCCCTACAACACGGGGGACTGTGTGTGTGTGCAGCGCATAATGAAGATGATGCAGGAGCGCCGCACGGCTCTTAACGTCATCCTGCTGGACACCTGTCGCAAGTGGTACGGAATGGACAAGAGGTGAGCCCACTGCATTATTGGTGTTTTTTCATTGTTATTGTTTCATAGCTGATGTTTTGGTAATTATTTGTTCTATCTGTTTTATCTATCTGCTTTTATTTACTATTATTCATTTTTGCTTTTGTTTAGGTAAAACACACTGAATTACCCCTGTGTATGAAATGTGTATAATAAACTTGCCTTGCCTTGTAGAGTATTTACCTTATATTGTATCAGAATTCATAATAGATCTTGTCTCTTGGGTGTTGTGTTATGTCTTCAAGGTACAGACAGCATCTCAATGTCTCAGAAATAACGCCATTGGCACCACTGGGCAACACCGTGTATGGCTATGCAACGTAAGTGTATAAACGACACATGTGCATAGGTTATACATATTGCACACATACTGCAATCACAAACTGACATGTAGATTGACATATGGCACTCACATGTTCCCATCCCTCAGGTGTGAAGATGCTGAGGCCTATGAGGTGCAGGACGCCAGAGGCAAGAGTACAGGAATCTTCACCAAATACTTGAACAGGCACATTCTGCAGCCAGAGAAAGTCACACACATCCTGGAGCAGGTTTCTGAGGGTATGAGTCATCAACCATTCCCCCCTGACCGCAACGCAAATTCTGCACCCACACACCCGCCCCCTGCCCCTTTCTCGGCAGGAAATGCTTGCTGTTGATGCTACACATCACAGCAATGGTCAGGCGACAGGCCTTATCAGAGACTTTCTGAGAGCAAGATATTTCCGCGCGTGAGCTCGACCTCCCCAGGCTATTAATAGCTGTGATGTCAGAGCGACATACAGTACCCCTCCTTAGGCCACTGCTTGCTTTCGAACACCTCTCAGCTTGTGGCCATATAGGTAAAGTTTGTTTTCTATTAATACTGAAAATAGTCTCATCACAGTCCCAAAGCTGGTGAAGCCAGACACCAGAAAATGTTGTTACTTGTTTTTCTGTAGAAGGGGCCACTGAAGGGCATATTCCAGAGAGCTTTCACTTGTCAATGTATTGGTTACGTCGCCTAAACAATGTTTACATGTTTGCACTTACAGTACTGTATGTCTGTCAGGGGCCTCTCCTCCTGATGTTTACCTCTTGGATGAATGTCTGGAGGTGCTGGGTGGTCGGGTGGTGTGGGCTGTGACAGCCCCCTCCTGGTGTGCTGTGCACTGTGCTTGTTTGGTTGTTTGACAGGGGGTCTCTGTGGTAACACTGTTTGGCTTTGTGAAACGGAGCCATCCAAACATGTGACCTCATTCTCTGGAAATTCACACTGGGCGGCGGGGAAATCTGAGAAGCCTTGACCTGAAGAGGACAGCTGCTTGCTGCTCTACACACGTTACAGCCCCCTCCCCGCCATTAGCCACTGTGCCCAGTGCTTAAGTCTCACTCATACCCTCCCGGTCCAGTTCAGCCCCACCCCACTGAGACCTGCCCTGTCTTGAAAGGCCCACTCACACTCACTGGTCAGTCCCCCTGCCACCCTGCTGTCCTCACCCTCTGCCAAACACACTCACACACCCCGTTTGGGACTCGGAGAGGAACACGAGAAGCCTTGATCCCACACAGCTTTACACGCAACGCTCAGAGAGCCAGTGATGAGATGTAGCTCATTGTAAAGGAACTCGCCGGAACAGCATTATGGCTTAGATGAAATGCTTCAGCTCGAGACCTCCTTTTGTATGTGCCAGATGCACTTATGGCTAATTATATCTGCAGGGGTAAGGAACATATCAGGCTACTCTCAGCCAGCGCATTTGACTTGTTTTTGGCCACGGCATGTGCAGTGTATCAGAGCTATTGGTTCCCAGAACCGAGTCCCTTTGAGCCAAACACTGGGGTCCTTTGATCTAATGCATCCTGGCTATTAATCTTTCATCATCTCACCGTCACTCAATCAAGCCTAGTCTGGACAGAGCGTGTTGGTGGTGTGTTCTGCTGCACTTTACAAATTGCTGACAGTAGTGTTGTGCGCTTGCCAATTTAAATAGGTACGCTTTGCTTTTACGTTAAACAAAGGTGATGTGTGTTGAGTGCTAAAATAAGAAAAATAAGAAAATCTTTTTTTTTTTTTTCTCTAATGTCTTATTCAAACGAATGTCACACAGATAGCACCTGTTTTTTCACAGGGTATAAACCTGTAGTCTTGGACTGAAATGTTGATTTCTTCATGTCGTAGATCTGGGCAGGGACCCGCTGGTGATGGGCAAGCAGGTGTGTGAGATCAAACACACACTGAAGGAGCCAAGGGCACTAACGGACCCCGTGAGGACAGCTGGACACACCTGCGAAGTGCGCGTGAGGGACAGCTTCTGGAGGAGTGCCAACGGTAAGGTCACTGTGTCTGTCGTGATCAGTTACCTTGTTGACCACCCCTTCTCTCATCCTGGCGCATGTGTGCGTACAAACACATGCATACACACACACACCCACACAGAAAAACACACTTACAATGTTATATACTGTTTGCTGTGTACTCACTCTCTTTCAGACACACACATAAACATGCTTAGACATATACCATGTGATACAGACATACTCACAGAATAACACACACACACACACACACTCACTCTCACACTCACACACACACACACACACACACAGAAACACAAACTGTCTTGTGACAATGAACTTGTTTACCATCCCTTCTGTCAGTGTGATGTGTACACACACACACACACACACACACACACAAGTGCAAGTACACAGTCAGACAATCATCCTTCCACTTACACCCACACACCCACAAAGCTCTCTGCTAAGCATGTGATACTGAGAGCAGAAGTTACATGTGAAGTAACGTTAAGTACATGAGTTTCTTTTTACTTCATTCAGTTTATGAAATATGTAGAAAATGTCTCTCATCTGTACAGTGTAGTCTTTACAAATGTAGTTTTATTCCTCAAAGTCAACAGGCACTAAAACATTTTAGATTTCAGTCAAGAGATCAAGTAAAAAAAAAAAAGGTTCCTTAGTCAGCATGCATCTTCCTCCTTTCCAAATATCTTCTTCATTCCCGTTATAACCCCCCCCACACACACACACACCGTCCTATTCCTAATAGATGGGTCACATTTGGACAAAAAAAAAAAAAAATCATCATAGCCTGCCCGCCCACGCTTTCCCGCTGGATTCTGCTAGATGGGCCAAGTCACTCCGCAGGCATGTAGAGAAAAGAGTGACTACGTGAAGCATTTAGGGAACTGAAGTTAGTGGGTGCGGACGCGAGGCACTCTCACAACTCCATGTGCTGGCTTTGTTCACACGGTAGCCAGGTGAATAACTTCTTTATTTGGACCGAGCTGGCAGCTTCCTCTTTTTGGGTCCGAATTCCATATTCTATAAAAGACCACGTGTCTGATAGTGAAACAATGCGAATGATCAAACAAAGAAATGAATGTGAAAACTGTATCGCTTGTGCATATTTGATCTGTGCCAAATAGATAATAGTGTTGTTATCTTTAAATGTCTCATGTATTTCTGTCAATGCATTTTAGTATCCTTTAAACCCAACTCTGTCGAAAGATTATTTCTATTTCTATACTCATATTTTTGTTTACCTCGTTTTCTACAGTCTTGCCCAAGAAGGAGCTTCTGGCTTTTCCTAGTGGTGTCAAAGTGGAGCTTAGTTTCTCGGCGTTGTTCTCAAACGTCCTGGTCGTCTTTGCTACAGTGAAGGACACGGGGCCCAAGGCCCAGGACTGTACCGTCATCCTGACAAGTGCGCCGGTGAGCTCAAGTTCTTGTTTTCCTTTTTCTACCATATCTCTTTCACAATATGGTGTTTCTGTTTGCAGGGTTGGGTCATCATGAATCAGTGTTTGTATGGGTTTCAACAGTTTGTAGGCTGTATAGAGCCAAAATGGTTTTGTGGTGCATTATTGGGTAACCTCAAGAACAGTCACTTTCTTTGCTTTTAGCATCTATACAAATAAAATGGATTAAATTATTTGATTAAATGCCATAACACATATCACAAACACACACACACACACACACACACATACACACACACACACAGTGATATGCCTCACAGCATGCGGCCAGCTTAATATCATTGATAATGTTACTTTTCAGCATGATGTAGAATTTAAAAAAAGATGATCCTTGACTAAAGGAAACAGTGTCTTCCTGTTGTGGTCAAAGTTTGTGACGGCAAAACGGTCTGTGGTAAAGCTTTGAGATAGCGTTTGACCAGATTCCTGTTTAAAAGGAATTGAGCACACGTGCTGTAAATTAGGCTTGTTCCTCTTTCCGTTCCATTGTACTGTCACGTTATGCCTGTGAACTGAAAGTTCCAGCGGTTCTTCTAGACTAGAGGTCTCAGTCGGAAGCATCACATTTCTTTAAGTAAAGAGGATGTAGACGGTGCATATAGTCTACAGACGGTGCCATAGTTACAAAAGTACATGCAGTTATTTTGCCTTAAAATAAAGGCTCCAAACTCATCACTACCACTAAATGGCATTGAATTGACATTAAGGGGCATATATATCAATGTTTGGTTTGTGTTGCTTTAAAGAATGTAGACCAAGTAACAATGTGTGCTCAGTGTAGTTCAGCTGGTTGAGCAAGGTGCTAACAGCAAAGTCATAGGTGTGATGACCGATTGAGGACATGTTGAAATGTATACCGTAAGTCTCTGGGCTAAGTGACTGAATTCCTAAATGTAAATGCAATGGTGAGGTGGCTTAGGTTAGACAGCCCTAGAATGGATCATAGTCAGCCTGATCTCCTGAAAATGATCTGCTTTGCAGGAGTCTAAATAGATGGTGTTTGACCTTCTTTGACAATGGAATATAAAAAAATGCAGAGAGATGAAAAAGGAAAGATTCCATCCTGACTTTGACTTATATGTATGCAATGCATGTAGACAGAGTAAGGTGATCTGCTTCGTTACACTTGGTGGTGCTGACATCTTGTGGTGAAAAGAAATAGGACAACTCAGAACTGGACCAAACTCCACAACAAATACATTAGTCTCTGAGTGCACCTTTTAAAATGTTCCTGACTGACATAGAGAGGATACAGATTTTAATCTCATTGTTTTTTTTTATTGTGGTACTTAATTTTGCTGTTCTTTTCCTGCCTGTGTAGGGTCTCGAAGACATTTTCTCTGGGCCGGATCGGTCAGAGGAGTTGGATTCTCTTCTGATGAGTCAATCTGATAACGCTGACTCCACTCTTCGCCTCTGCTGTCTTCAGAGACTTCAGGTGAGTGTCTCATATTAATCGGCCTCAAACTTGTGCTGAACCGAATCCCCTTACGAAAAGAACTTTAGTAATACAATAAGATTTAGTAGTTCTTTGGTAGTGTATAATAATACTATAATACTGATGTTCTGTAACACCTTCTATATAGTGTTGCTATCGCTTATGGGCTCTGTGTACGAGCTTACTTGAAGTCGGCAAACCAGTTTCCTGTTCGTTGACATCGCTGTTAACAAGCACAGTTGTACCAAAACGTGTGCTCACCGAAAATCATTCACTTCTTATTTTGTGCAGCCACAGCACTTAGGCTGGCGTTTTTAAGGAAAAGGTGGAAGCTAAAAATCGCTTTTATAAGGACTTCAAGCCTTAGAGCCACCCACAGACATTAAGACTTGCGTACATTGTATTTCTTACGTTTTGGTACAACTAAAGCACTTATCTTCAGGTGCTTGTTGTCAGGCATGTCAATGAACAGGAAACTGGTCAAGTAAGCTTGTGCATAGAGCCCATAGTACTTCTATAGTATGTCCCAAAATACTATAAGATTCCTATCAGATTACTATAAAATGTTGCCCCAAACTACTATTTGAGTACTATAGTTGTTTCTTGTAAGGGTCTGTCACTCTGGGTGGAGTAGTAGAGTGCCACCTCCAGCTGTTTTCCCTCAGTGCAGTTCTGGTGTTTTCAAATGTTTTTTTTTTGTTCAGTTGGCTGTTTTGTGTCTGAACACGTGTACTTCCTCCATCTAGTTCCTGTAATCGGTGATTGTGAAAGTTTGTCAAATGTGCTCCTTAATGTGGAGTTAATGTTATCAGAGAGTGGAAGTTTGATCATATTTCCGTGGTATTTATTTATAATAAGTAACAATAATTAGCCAATTATGATATTTTGATATGAAGGAAAATTTGTGGTGAATTGGGTGCACTGGATATTCCGTAGTCTTTATTGGGTCTTGACTAGGACTGGCCATGTTATATTATCAGTGCAGCAAAATAATCTAAAACTTTTGACCACTTCACTTGTGGTTGTTATTTCCTCATGGCTCATAGCATGTATGTCCACAGTGATTTCCAGCCACACTGCTGCTGTGTTGTGCTTTATTAACCCACATGCGCTGTGTGTGGGAAGCGGAAAATCTCAGGGCTCACAGACTCCTTCACTTTCCCACACAGACATCCTTGGAGATCAAGGTGGACTTGCACTACATGGACATTGACAGTGGACGGAGACTCAAAGAGAGTAGATCTTTGCCTGTGGGGAAGCCATTGGTTGCGGCCTGTTCACTGAACTCGGCCAGGCCCCCAGGAGCCACAGGGGGGCAACAGGGCCCCCAGTCCTACAGTAGCCGGCCGAAGCAGGGCGAGGCGAGGCTCTCGGCACGGCCACAAACACGCAAGGCGGAGAATGCAGTAGACAGCAGACTGTGGGTTCCATCCACCAGTGGCAACCAGCCAGAGGAGAATGATGAAAGCGACATCCATAATTTTATTTAGGGAATAATGTTTAGTCTGATGGTCATTCTTAAAAAAAAAACAACAACAACATCCAGACAGGATGACAGATCATGTTTTGTCCTGATGGGATCTGTTTTTCAAGAATGACCATAGAAAACTGACTAACATGGACTGTACATTATTCCACTTATTATATGGTTACTTACCAAAATGATAGAAGACATTCCTCAAGACATCTCTTTTTTTATGATTTTGTTGCAAATTCATAGCTTCTGCTGAGAAAAATAGTTATTCAAGCAAGTAGATCTATCAGAAGTTTCAGGTGTTCTGAAAACATTACTGACAATGAATTTCTGTAATGACAAGTAAACAGGTTACTTGCAGAATATGATATGAACATGAGAATTAGATGTACAAAACCTGTTGTCAATGGCAGGTGTCATTGATTTCCTGCCGTGATTAGGTAATATCAGACCTCTAAGGTTGAGATGGCCTATTCAATTCATTGGCACCTTTTTTTGCAACATTTTGAAGAGTCTTATAAAAACTTGATGTCCCTGTCTTTTCTGTGCGATGATATTCATGTATTTTTACTTGGTAACGAACAGAGGGGGAAATCTTGATTACGAACAGAGGGGGAAATCCTGCTATCTCATTCAATGAGATGAGATTTCTCCTGCTATCCTGCTATCTCATTCAATGATGCTTTAATAATGCTTCAGTAATCAAGGACCTGATGAAACATTGGCATTAATGAAGCCTTACATTTATGAAGGATGTTTGGTAGACTACATTTCCTTTTTCATGTTACGATAAATGCCAGAAGTCAGAAACTATCAGGTGTGATTTAAATGTTTTATTTGTTACCGATTTTCCGATATTTCCGATCTTAGATTCGGCTTTGAGTCAGAAATGAAATGGTTTTGATAGCCTACATATTGTAGGCTTGTTTAAGTACATCTCACCTTGGAAAAGTAGTTCTCAGTTTATGTGTTATTTATTTCTTAATGTTGATCAACTGTACAAGGTAATTTTGTCTTTACGTAATGACAGTAAAAAGAAACCTACTTATTTGTTCATTGACGTGAATGAATGTTGTATCTTAGCTCTGTATTTGAGCTTTAATAAAAAAGGAAAATAAATCACTCTACTATCTCCATAAGTTTACTAAATTATGAATTAAATCCTTGTAGTAGGTCTTGTAGTTGTAGTCATCATGAAAATAAAAATGAATTTGCTGAATGAATGTCAATTACTTCGCTTAGCTTACCTCGAATGTAGGCCTGCTAATTGGTCCTTGTAGTAGGATCCTTGCGCAAGTGCACTGGGGTCATTTTGCTCTGTGTCTGCTTGAGCGGCACACCAGGAGGAGCAAGTGAGTAAGTAACGCGGGGCTCTTGGGTTGATTGACAATTCCCTTCAGGTCACCGCTTTTTAGTAGCCTAAACTCTGTGTGGGGAATTTTATTTTATTTTTTGTAAATAATTAGCCTGGCAAATAATGTTACATACTATGTAGCCTTTTATACGCGAGTCATTCGGAACTATACTAAATTTAGGGGTAAAATATAAGCATACAAGTAATCCACTTTTATCATCCTCTGGCAAGCGTATGTAGGCCTACTGACTGATTCAGACCGTGCTGTTCTTTTGTTGGGGATAACACCCCTCCACCACCCGCAAAAGCGACGCAGAATCGGACACCAAAAGCGTCTATCGTCGGCCTGCTCTCACTGGCTATCGCATAACATAAAAGGGGCAACATTCTAAGCTATCATTGGCTAGTTTAAATACACATTTTTGGGGAAACGTGTGATTGGTTTGCCTCCATGTCAATCTCTCGCTTTGGGCCCGCCCATATGCTCAAGTTGCAAGCGGTGAATGGTGAAGAGGCAGGAGGCAACAGTCTGACTGCACCGCCGTGACTGATCCTGGACCTGGATGCGCCGTGCAACCTGCCTTTTCCAGCGCTCAGTCTCCTTTCCAAGCGCAGTGTTCAGCTCATCGGGGAACGATGCTCTGTGTCTGGGTAGAAGAATTCTCCTCTGCGCTTCAGCTGGGTGATCGGAGAAAGTGGTCAATGTGACATTGCTTCTATGCCGTGTTCAGTTTATTGTTCTGGTCCTGGACGCAGACCAGCTAATCGTGTAAGAAGATGTTGAGTCGATTCATGAGTGGCAGCATCAGGAATTTGGACAGAGAATACAACTGCACCGTCAGACTTCTGGATGATACGGAGTATACCTGCACGATTCAGGTCAGTGCAAACACCTGTGCTTGTCATCGCTTGAACTATCCTCAGTGCCACCGCAGAAACCCATAGCCAAGACGACAATAAAGCTTTGTTTCAGACGCAAAGCGACGTGCGCAGCGTTTTAGCGAGACGGCGGGTACCTGCAGCTCACAGGTCCCGCTCTTCCCCTCTTCTACTGCTGTGTGTGGAGGCTACTACGTGACATAGTCTGTATGCTGACAAATTCCACGTTTCTTCGCCTGCTTCATTTTCGCTCTGGGGATTCTCTCTTTTGCCAAATATGTCTTCCATCTAGATACTGGTCACTCGGAGACGATTTATTATAGACGCTTCTCGCCCATTCTGTAGGACAGCGCAATTGACCCAAGCACAGTGATGTAAGGGTCGAATGGGACGGAGGGCTATACATGTATTTGGTGCCTCATACCTTGTTAACCGTTCCCATGAGTGGAAAAGTTTATCGTTCATCGGATAAACGTGACAGTATCTTGTATCTTGACAGTATCTTGACAGTTAGATTTTGAATACTTATCAGCAAATATGTATAGCTGACGGACTGTCAGGTGTCAAGTGTTTTTCTCTGGCCTGCTGAATCTGGTGGTTTCGGACAGTTGATTGTTTTATTACATGGGTTGTCAGACTGTCTCGTTCAATATGTTTACAGCATAATTGATGAGTCAGTGATTCAGGGATTGTACCGGAAAGCTTTCGTCAGCATGCATACAGCTTTACCGGTGACTGTATAATAATTGATTATTTCTTCTGGCTATGAAAACAAAATTACATAGGCCCTACGTTAGGCCACAGTGTGTTCCCATTACAGTAGGCTATTATCTAATGGTACCTATCTAAGCAATGATGGGTAGTCAATGCCCCCACGTGATTTTGATCATACAGATTATTTAGGCTATGCTTTCACATGAAAGGTCTGTCTAAGAAAGAGTTAACAAGTCATGTTGTTAACTTGTAAGAGCTGTGTCCACACCATAAACAATATTGCCCTTGGGGTCAATATCAACTGTCCGGCAGAAAGCAAGGAACCTGATCTGAAATGGGACCCACCTACGTAGATACTAGTAAAGCATTCCATTAATAATGTATAGTTTTGGTCTATTAAACTGCCTAAAGGGAATTGTAAAGGAAAACAATTTAACAGTACAGAATGGGTGATCGACTTCAATCTATTGACTCTGAATGAACAACAGACCATGAAATCAAAGTGATTAGGGTAGTTATAGCTGTACTGCAGGTAAAACCTTATTGACTTGGTGTCAGACAAATTCCAAATGCTGTGACGTAACTAGCAGGAATTATGTTCATAGGGGTACACACAGATACATCAACAGACAGAGGACAGAAAGAACCCCCCCCCCCCCCACACACACACACACAGACACAGAGAGAGAGAGAGAGAGAGAGAGAGAGAGAGAGAGAGAGGCAACCTTTTCCAATCATTTACCCTCAACTTCACAGAGCAATGAAGCTCTAATTTAGTGACTTAGCTTCCCTAGAGGATATTGACATTTATAAGAGTGGCACTAATCGTTCACAAAAGTCAGTTCTCACTCTGCTTGCTCTTTCTGCTTGAAGGTCAGATGCAACAACATCACATCATCTCACCGCTCTGGATAGGTCATTCAGTACACAGGGCCCAGGGTACATACTTCACCTGATAGTAGGCCTATTGGTACATACTGATCCATTGCTGAACATTCAACATACATTCAATGAAATTAAATGATGACATTGAAGAAAATTTGCTAAGTAATATATGAGAGATTCACACCAGTGGTTTGCCATTCTCTCACTGGAAGTACCTGTTGAGGCACATGATGACACGTTAGATGTGTGCTTTTGAGAGAACAAGCCAAAGTGATCCCTCCTAATAGGGATCTTCAGTCGCAGGGGCCGCTTGACGTGCCTTTCATTCGAGCTCCGCCATATCTGGCTTTGAGATGAATCGCCTTTGTTTAGTCTTTTTTTTCCAATGTGGTACTTCAAACAAGTAAAAAAAAGGCTGCAAGACAAAGAAATAGAGTCGAATCAGAATCCATTAGAGTCATCTTCCTCTGCAAGAGCCTCCTTCCCTCTGAAGTGCCTGGAGGATGAGATGGGTCCTCCTAAGACAGCCGAGATTCCCCGCGGGGAGTGTGTGTGTGTGTGTGTGTGGCCTCCAGAGCCGCATCAAGATGCTCCGCTTTTGGTGTTTGAGTGAGGATCAGAGATGGATCGGGGGATTAGGGATTAGGGTTTGGTGGACACACCTGTGTGTGTGAAAGAGAGGGCAGGAGAGAGAGGAGGACAAGGCTGCTACGTTTATACTATTTACATTGACTCATTTAGCAGATGCTTATATCTTAAGCTGCTCACAGAAATGCTCAGCTTCACATCCCTGTACTTCACTGAGATGGACAGTGTAGACTGTTGTGTTATGTTGCTGTGGAGTGGTGTTTGTTAGTTTGTGTGTGTGTGTGTGTGTGTGTGTGTGTGTGTGAGTGTGTGTACGGTTGCTGAGTGACATTCGACTGAGTTGACAGTCATTCAAATTTGCAGTGGCCTCTTAATTTTGAATATGACCGTCAACTCATTCGAATGTCACTCAGCAACCATAGGTTGACATCAGAAAAAATGTGCAGTGTTCTCTTCATTTTTTCCAGAGCTGTATAGATATGTGTGTGTGTGTGTGTGTGTGTGTGTGTGTGTGTGTGTGTGTGTGTGTGTGTGCGTGCATGTGTCTGTAGATGCCAGTGTGTGTGTGTGTGTGTGGGTGTGCGTGCATCGTGCATGTGTGCTGGTGGGCCAGGCAGCGTAGTGTGCTGCTGGTACTAGAGGCAGGCCAGGTGGTCGCATGGCCAGCAGGCAGCAGGTGATTGTGTGTGTGTGTGTGTGTGTGTGTGTGTGTGTGTGTGTGTGTGTGTGTGTGTGTGTGGTGTGCAGCAGCACTGGAGTGCAGCACAGCACAGTGCTCAGATCAGTGAGGCCTGCCTGCCTGCCTGCATGACGTCATGGGGAGGTTTAACAGGAGCAGATACAACCAGCTATCTTTCCTTCTCTCTCTCTCTCTCTCTCTCTCTCTCTCTATTTTCTCTGTCTCTGTTTTTCTCCATCTCTCTCATACACTCTTATATATCCATGATGATCATTCACTCATTTCCCCTGTCTCCCTCTTCCTTTCCATGTGTCTCCATCTATCTGTTCATTTCAAATGCATGCATCAGTCTTTCTCATCCTCTCCTACGACTTTCCCTCCGTCCTTGCAGCTTCCCTTCCTTCTCTTTCTCTTCCATCTCATGTCTCTGTGCTTCTTCCGCTCCCTGTTGCAGTCTCACTGCTGAAAAGATGTGGTTAGGGAATATTCCACCTCACTAGCCAGGCCAGCGGAAGGGCAGAGAGTGTCTTCCCCCCCGTTTAGCGTCCATTCTGGCTCCTCTCCTCCACTCCACCACCAGCTCCAGGCTGGCCAGAACTGCCCCAGGCCTCCACGACACCTAGCAGGGGGAAGTGAGCAGTGCGAGGCAGAACTAGGTCACCCTTTACTCTCCCCAGGCTCTCTCTATCTCTCTCTCTCTCTCTTTCTCTCTCTCTCTCTCTCTCTTTCACTTACTCTCCCTGCATCACTCTCTTTTCTTTGTCTTTCACTCTTCTCTCCCTCTTATCCTCTCTTTTTCTCTATCTCATATGTTTCCCTTTTAGTCAAATTGTCTGTACCCTTATTTCACCCTCACTCTCTCTCTCTCCCTCACTCCCTTTCCCTCTCTCCCCCCCCCCCCCCCTCTCTCTCTCCCCCTCTCTTTGGCTGTCTCATATATCCCATTCCCTCCATGTGCTGTGATTAAATCCCCTCTGGTTCTGTTTTGATTACGGCCACAGTTGTTTCGTTACACCATGTGGTGGCACAAAGCTTGTTATTAGCACCAGAGGGCATTCTCAGTCTTGGCGTTCAGCACGCAGGTGAGCTGCTACGCCGCTTTCACACATGCGTTCCTCTGGGCTCCTCACCTCATCGTCAGGTGTCGGCATCAACAACCACGGTCGGGCAATGACAAAAACAAATCAGGTGGAAAAAGCGCATTGTCATTTTCGTGCTACTCCGTCTCTCAATGACAGCGCTCACAGCAGTAATGTATAAGCTAAAAGTTTTATCTCCTCTAGTAATGATGTATTTCCTCTTTTGAATTGTGGGATGATAGAGACAGCGATGTGGAAGGAGAGATAGAGAGGGGGGGGGCTTTCATCATAATATGTTCTTTCAGGGGGAGAGTTTGATGGAAGTTAGTACTTTGCTCCTGGGCTCCACTCTCTCTCTCTCTCTCTCTCTCTCTCTCTCACACACACACACACACACACACACACACACACACACTCACTCCCCACTGCTCTCTCCTGCACTCTCTCGCCCTTTCTGTGATGAGGTCTTACAGCCCAGCCGATTGGCTGGGAATTTAAAGCCTCCTCACATCTCTAGGTCACATCTGAGTGGCACACGGACCATGGCTGCCTTGCACCACACTGTGTGTGAGTGTGTGCCTGTATGTCTGTCTGTCTATATGTGTGTGTGGCTCTGTGGAATCTTATGTGTACCTGTGTGTGTATGTGTCTTGTGTTTGTACCTGTGTGTGTATGTGTCTTATGTGTGTACCTGTGTGTGTACAGTATGTGTCTTGTGTTTGTACCTGTGTGTGTATGTGTCTTGTGTGTGTACCTGTGTGTGTCTTTGTGCTTGTTCCTCCTTGTGTATTTGTGTGCATGTCCTGTGTGTATGGCTGACAGGACATACAGAGAAAGTTTTTTTTTTAAATGTCAGAAATGGCAACAGAAAGCCGAAGATGTAAGGAGAGAGTGAGAGAGAAAGAGCTGGAAAGACAAGGTACGGTAGACAGACAAACAAACAAACACTCCTCATCGACTGTCGATTCCCCGTCAGAACGGGTTGCGTCTGGTACAGTCGGCGCCCTCGAGCACAGCTTGGGAGTGCCACACCTTTCCTGAGTATCTGACATTCTCCCAGCATCCCCCCTTATCTCAACACCAGCCTGTGCCGAGGGGCCCACGGCTAGGAAGTCATGTGACGCATGTATTACCATGTAATTCTCCAGTGTCAGCTTTTACCCCCTGTGTCAATGCATAGATTGATAATCCTGCACTCAGCAGTCCTGTACCTTGTATGGGCATATTTCCTCTTCTTGTGTGGCTTGTCTCGGATATGTGGTCTGCTGTAGTGGAATCCATAAGGGACCGAACGCATTCGTCCTCTCATCCTGCTGTGGTAGATTTTCGCTCCAAAACTAATTATCACTGCTAATTGCATGTTGAGCTGTGGTGGGTCTGTATCTCGGTGGAGCTGCCTCGCTGTCTTGTCCAGAGACGTGATAATGAATATGCATCTTGGTTAATGGGAAAAGAAGTATCAGGATGGTGTTTTTGCTAATGAACGTTGATTCCTTCCTGAGACGGACAGGAAGAGAGTAAACAAGCTGGTCTGGAGGGCTGGCACTGTCCTGGGCTGCTCTGTGGGCTCCACTGAGGAGGTGGGTGAGAGAGGGATGTTGGCCAAACGTGCATTCCACGTGGACTTTCTTTCTCTGCCTTTCTCTCTCTATCTCTCTCTTACACACTCACACACACACTCACATGGACAATCCTATCTGTGTGACTTGACAGTAGCTTTACAGTATCAGAATCCCATCATAATATTAAATATTTCATCAAAGTTAAATAAATCTAATTGAATGTGTAAGCTATTGCTAAACCTATTGTTTAATAATTGGCATTATGTGTAGAGTTGGAAACTTTCCATAGGAATTAACGGGAATGTATGAAGAGTTTGGTTCCAACATGCTATATCCTCCATTTTAATGAATTTCCATAAATATTTTTTTTTTTACATTTTGTTTTTCAGTTGAACTGTAATTGGGTATTGTTATTTGATTTATCTTTACTCAATCAAAACACCACAACTGTGATTTAATTGATATTACCAAACTCTTCATATGGGAATTAACCAAACTCTTCATATGGGAATTAACAGGAATAAACGGGAATAAACTGGAACAAACTAGGAATAAACTGTAAATTTGTAATATTGCAAGTTAGTCTATAACAGGGAACTAAAATGTAATTGAAAAAAAAACATCTTGCAGCATAATATTAATTAAAACAACCTGATTTAATGCAAATTCAGTTGAATTTCTACCCTGGCCTGTACATATGTCAATCACATGTACACAGCAATCAGTATATACCTACTACAAGATAGGAAACCAATGGTGCGTTCATGCGCATGAGAAATTTTTTATTTGTTTTTCTTAGTGAAAACGTCATTGTGAACGCCATCTCATGAGGGAATAACTGGTGGGAAACTGAGGGAAGTTTGCTAACAGAGTTGCCTAGTTGTGGGCTTGTCGTTACTTGTTGACGGTTAATAACCATATGGTCATATTTTTGTAACAAGTCAACTTCAGACAGTGTTCAATTCTGCTGTTTTTTGGCCAGTTTACGTTAGCCACTTGTAAAAAAAAAAAAAACAGTAGACAGCAGACTTTTTCGAAAACTATAGACCCTTTCAAGAGAGTTCCATTATCAGCATCATAGTTGGCCCCACAAGACTTCCTTTTTAACATTCCATGTTATCTTAATGCTGAGGAAGTAGATCAGGAACCAAATAGAATGTTCAAGCATTGTTTTTGTTTTTATTGTTGAAAGGGTCTATATGTTTAGGCTATATTTATGTTTGATATGAATTACCCAAAATTCCCAGTTAATTCCTGTAAATTCCCATTAATTCTCATAATTTCCTTTAATTCCATAAATGTATCCAACTTGGAATATTCCCAAAGATCCCCACCTTAACTTCCCCATGGAAAGTTTCCGGAAATTTACCAGAATTTTTCCGCCCCTTTGGAACCCTAATTATGTGCTATATTTAGTACAACATTTGCCTTCTAAAACACAGATATAATAAAATCTTTCTCCACTGTTTTTCCACCCTGAACGCGTACAGTACCATGTCGACAGAGTACAGTAGCGCCATGCTCGTGATTAAGCCATGACTTTACCGCTGCGCAGCTCTGTATGCGATCTTCTATGATCGTGTTGGCCATGGCGAAGGAAATTAATGGGTTCATAATCTCCTAGCTCTATGAAATCTTCGTACATTTTCAGAATTGGTTGTGTGTTAGGGTCTGTGTGTGTGTGTGTGTGTGTGTGCGCACATGCGTATGTGTGTGTTAAGAAAAAAGCAAACCAGAGAGAAAGTAAGAGAGATTGAGGAAGTGCTGGTGTGTGCATTTGTGTCAGTGTATATATCAATACTGTGTACATGTGCGTTTGAAAAACAGCATAAGAGAGAGAGAGAGAGATATATATATATATCTTTGTATGTGAGTGTTTTTACTGTATACTGTAGTATGTGTGTGTGTGTGTGTTGTGCAGAGCAGCACATGTGGGGGCAGGAATCAGCGGCCTGAGAAGCGTGTAAAATCTTGCTCATAATAATCCCTGGCCCTTTAAGAAGCTTTATTTCAAGTGGCTCAGGCTTAATATAGGCTGCAAGTAGGATGCAGGATAGGTCTGCGGGCCCGGCGTGCTTATCGGCCCCAACAGGGCTGCTGCTCCAGCATAGAGTTGGTGAAAGCGCCACTTCGCTTCTCTTCTCTTCATTTCTCCTCTCGTCTCTCTGATGATGTCTCTCTGAAAAAGAGCATCCACCCACTAATCCCTCCCAGTAAGGATTCATTAGAGCAACTCTGACAGCTGTCACTGCGCTGGAAGTACTTGGCGAGCGGATTTCCAACCGCTGGATGAGGAGCGAGGAACTTTGATGGTGGTTTGCGATCGTGAGGTTGGATGGTCTGGCTGGCTGTTTTTTGCTGTGTGTGTGGCACAGAGACTGATGTCAGTTCCTCAAGTATGTCATATGCACTGTGTGTCATCATGTCCAGAAATGCATTGAAATGCATAACAGTAGTAAATATATTGTAATGTGGACAGTGTCAATAAACATTGCCATGTCTTCTATGCATTCCTTTATTATTCCTCTTTTTTTTACTGTCATGTCAAATAAGAAAAAACTCCAAATGAAATATATTTGACATATGGCAGTTTGTAGCAGCAGTCTTAGTGTATATTTCAGCAATAATACATGAAGGACCATGACATGTACAGGATATGACATAAATACTGAAGATGTACCACAGTCAGCGATTTAAGTGTCAGCGATTTAAGAAATAGTTGTCAGCAAAATGGTCTATCTTTATTTTCCCTATTGTTTTTCAGTCCCACTCAGTCAGTGAAACACTGCATTTATTTTTTTGTGTTTTTGTTGTAAGTACACAGTTGTGCATGATTACAGTTATGATATCAGGGTTGTTTACCATATATATTAGCAGATTAGGAGGATATAAAGGGAGTCTGTCTCTAAACCAAGGGCCCCTGATAGATGGTACAGAATATTGCACAGTTTCAGGGGAAATGAAGACGAAGCTAATGTTGTTGGATCATGATCAAGGATAGTAAATGCGTTTGTTGTTAACTGGTGGCATTGATAATTGTATCACAAAAGCAAGTGTGTTTTTGTGTGGGAAAGTGTGTGTGTGTGTGTGTGTGTGGGTGGGGGGCGGGTTACACTGCAGTGATGACCTCCCACACACATGCACGCACACACGCACATGCACACACATGTGCGTCCCATCTGGCCCTGTTCATCCCCTTTGACCTTCGTCACTAGCCTCCATGTGATGCTGCTCCAGCAGCTCCAAGTCAGCTGTTCTGCAGTGCACAATGCACCTTAACCTGGCTGCCACTCATTATGGCATGAAAAGAATGACGTCCCACTCATTGAGATATGTTTAGCTAACTGTGTTTAGGTTAACTGTGTGCTTTTATTGTTTACAGGCCTCCAGCACGAATAATTACATGTTCAGTAGGTGTGCTTATATTGCAGCACTGTAAACAGCCTATCTTCTTTCACTGCTTAGTAGTGATGGGGACGAGACCGCCTATGCCGAGTCCGAGTCAAGACCGAGTCTTTGAAGGGTCGAGACCGAGTCGAGACCAAGTCTGTTGGTTTTCAAATACAGTCGAGTCCGAGTCAAGACCGAGTCTTTGAAGAAACAAGTCCGAGTCGAGACCGAGTCCTTTAGGAGTCGAGACCGAGTCGAGACCAAGACCATAAAAAAATGTCAGTTTTAATATTCATAATTTAATATCACCCCAGTTAATAATCAACAGTTAGGCCTACAGACTAAGCTAGATTGGGAATTGTTTAGAGGAGCAGTCTTAACGTCTTAATATGGACTATGCTGACCTACAGACACTCACCGGCAGCAGAGCCATAGAGATTAATAAACGGCTCTGACGGCAGTATCTTTGCATTGCACCATGGGATGTCATTTTCAAATAATGCCGGTCAACATTGCATTTTATTATTATTGTTGTTATGTGTTGTCTGTGTTGAACATAAAAAATGCGTTGGTCTCGAGGACTCGGTCTGAAATTACGAGTCCTTCTCATCCCACTGTGGTCCAAGACCGAGTCTTTGAAGGAACGAGTCCAAGACGAGACCGAGAAAGCAGAAATTGGTCTCGAGACCGGACTCAAGTCCGAGACCGGACTCGAGTACTACATCACTACTGCTTAGTGTCACAAAGACTTTTAGCTCAATTGAAATAAATGAATGGCTGAAGTGAATTGGTAGCTTTCCCCCCAGTGACTTCGTATCGGTTGTTTTCTTCCTTTAGGAATTACTTCAGAGAAAAGCAGAAGGTAGACTACTGTGAGTAGCTTTATAATGGATGTCGAGACTTCTTTTGAGGTGGAGACACTTTAGAAATATTGTGTCTTCAGACCTGACAGATATGTAATTAGATTCAGGAGGTAAACAAATTGGGTTATACTTTTGGGTACTGCAGAGATTCATTGTCTCTGTGTGTGTGTGTGTGTCTTGTTTGTGTGTGCGTGTGTGTGTCCAAGCCTGCCGTGTGCAGATTTGAGTTAGGTCTGTTTGCAGCATTTCAATTCTTTTCCGAGAGAGAGGGAAAGACACTCAATCAAAAAGAATTACAAGCCGGCTCTGACAAGGCTGCCTCAGCTCCCTCCTCTCTCTCTCATCCTCGCAGAACCTCCAGAGCGGCCAGGCACCAACTCGCCTCAATTACGCCACTTACAAAACAACAGTGCTGGCTTAAACCATTTGTCAGGGGCTGCGTCGAACAGGCCCTGTGTCAATTAGATCCCAGTGGTGAGCTAGCCATGAGTTCTGAGACAGGGGCTGTTTAGTGTTGTAGTGTTAGTAATGTTTTCAGCACAGATAGCTGGGGAACCCTTGTTTGGCTACTTTAGAAGATGCTTCCTCCAGCACTGTTTCACCAGCAGTGGTAAGTGGAGTGTGGGCAGTTATGGTTGGCGCTAAAGGATTTTTTTTTTTTTTTGCAAAATCTGGAATAAATATTACGGAAATTATAGATGTGAATAATGGAATAGATAGTAATTCTTAGTAATAATGGGTTACTCAGAGTAGCTGAGGACTCTCCCTTAAAGTTGTTGCAGTGTGTTTGGCAGCCATGTTGAGGCAAAGGTCAGGGAGATACATCTCTAAAACATGGTGTTAGGATTTTAGGTTTTGCCACAGTGACCTCCAATCCACACTGCCAAAATATTGGGTGTCTGGCTACCCATGAGCGTGTGTGGGAACAGAGGGGTCGTGCTCACTCTGGAGGGTGTCCAGGTGCAGTGGCCCTTCCTCAGAGTGCTGTTGGTCTGTGGTGACTCAGTGGTGGTGCACGTGATGAGGCCGGCTTGGGCTACAAGGCCACAGTGGCACCATTTTGAGCTCTATACCCCTCCGGTCCTTCTTCTCTTAGCCTGACCTGGTTTACTTCTGTTCCCACAGTGGGACTCTCACGACACCCAATTCAGCTCACATCCAATCTCTTTCTCTCTCTCTCTGTCTCTCTCTCATTCTTTTCTCTCTTTCTCTCTCCTCTTTGTCTGTCTCTTTCCCCCTCTCTCTCCTTCTTTCTCTTTAGGGCTACACCCAAGAGGTTTTTGTGTAGTCTGAGGAAACAAATGATATCCCCTAATAAGATTACAAACATTGGAATGAAATACAAAAACTTGTTCCTTTCTTCTGTTGGTGATGGTGTTGTGTGTGTGTGTGCGTGTGGGGAAGCTTTCCAAATGATGTATCCAGGCAGCACGTGTGAATAGGGGGTTGAAGTCACCTAAAAGAATTCCACTCTCTCTACACACTATTCATTCTCTCAATACAAGTGTTGCTATTGGATAACATTTCCTGCTGGACCGGACACGACCCGTTTGATTGGCTGGTCCTCAGAGCAGCCCATAGAATCATTTATGTGATTCGCTCTTGTGTGCCCTTGTTTTTCCACTGTGAGTAATTAGTCAGTGTGAATGCCCCTTGCCAGAGTTGGCCTTTTTCAGGCATTCAGTTGCCCAGGCTAGGTGACAACCAATGCAATTTACAATTCCTACAATATCATTATGTATATGTATATACTGTATTATGTAATGGATATATTCATTTTTTAATTTACATTTATTAATTTGGCGGACACATTTGTCAAAAGCGACTTACAGCAATGGAATAACATTTAGGCATTTTAACATTTGAGCACTTAAACTACAGGTCTACAGCTACAGCGTTAGAATAACATTTAACTACAGCGCAGAGGAGAATACAGCTAGGAGTTTTCCCCTGTATCTGTCAATACCAGTATTAGAGGATAGGAGTGCCTACATATTAAGTACTAGTGGAAGTATGGAAGAGGAGAAGTGGTAGAAGAGGAGAAAGAGAAGAGAGGGAAGTGGAGTGGGAGGAGGGAAGAGGGGGAAGAGTGTGGTAAGTCCGTATGAGGTGTGAGGTTGTCACAAGCGCTAGGAAAGGAGGTATTCTTGGAAGAGTTTTGATATATTTACACCATCAAATCATAGTATATACTGTATATATATAATGTCCTCCTGACTGCATGCAGTACCTGTGGCTGTATCTACAAATATATTATCTCGCTAGCTGCTTATTGTCCAAAGGTTAGGAGCCACATATCCTTAATGTGTTGGACACTGTTTACGGGGATGTCCATAGAAGTGTTAGATGGGTTGTGTTTATTCATGTGTTTAGTTCTGTTTCATTTTTTATTATATATAGTCATGGTATCTAGGCCAAGGCTATCTGTTTTTTTCAGTCTGCGAAATAGAAATTGTTTAGTTGTTGTTTAGTGTGACAGAGTGTGAATATGTCTTATTTGTTCCTCATCCTTAAATGACCAAAAACCAGTGGCAACAGAATTTCTGACAACAGTATTGTTTGGGCGACGAGGGTGTGTCCGCTGATGTTCTGCCTTTCCATTTTCCCACTTACATGTTTTAAAGATGGATGGCATCATTTGCTTTGAAGTGCCGGGGGGATGTGAGGGTGTGGGGGGGGCATGGAGCTGTGCCTTAGTGCTCTGCTCTCCACTGCACTGCCGCTGGTGTCCCAGCCGTTGTTTATGCACTGTCATCACTGCACCAGCGCAGCCAGCCAGCCAGCAGACATGCCTGAGGCCAGTGGCCAGACACGGCACAGAAGAGAAGCAAGCTCTGGGCCAGATGTGGCCCGGCTCTGTGCCGGAGTTGGGCCAGAGCCAGGCCAGAGTTGGCTGCTACAGGGCATCTGGGTGTGACTGTGTCTGTGCCTGTGTCTGGGGCTCTGGTTCTGCTGAGGCTCTGCTAAGGGAGGCTGCAGGTGAGGAGAACACAGTGTGCCTATTGAGGCTAGGGGTGGGGTGTGTGCGGTGGTGGTGGTGTGGGGTGGCGGGTTACCGGCTGCTGTCTGTCTGTCGCTGTGTCTGTCTGTCTGTGGGGGCAGGTGTGATATTAACCACCCCTCCTCTCCTACACCCCCAAACAATTTTCTCAATGTGTTTCTGCTGTCAACAACAGCCCTGGCTGCTGGCAGAGACATTGCATGGCTGAGAAAAAGGACGTGGAAGGGGATTGCTGTGAGTGTGTGTGTTTATGTATGTGTGTGTTTGGTAGGCGAGTCAATGGTTGCATCAGAATCACTATGTGTGGTGTGTGTGTGTTTGTGTACGTGCCTGTTTTGGATATCGCCGTGATCCCTGCACACACTGTTGCTGCGTTGTCTATTAAAGATTAAAATGTGTGCTAGGCCTGAATGTTTCATGAAGAGTAACCTCGTCAGGGCGACGCCAGTGTGTTTACCCTCCTCCGTCAGGCAGCAGCAAGCACCCTGATTGGCTGATTTGCCTGTGACTGCACTAGAAGGATTACATCACTGAGGTGCCAGCGGAATACTGAGCAGAGAGGAGCACAGAAAGACAGTACGGAGAAAGTGACCAGAGGGAAGGACTAAAGAGAGGACACAGAGAGGAGGAGTGGACAAAACGTAGGACAGAGGAAATATTAGAGAAGAGGAGAGAAGAAGGTGATTAGAGAGAGGAGAAGAGAGGATGAGGCAAAGATTTAGGAGAGGAGTGGAGAGAGGAAGACATAGATTGAGGAGAGGAGAGAGGAAGAGAGAGAGCATGCAGGCTCTGTCATTCCTCCCTCCTACATTAATGCTATGTAAACATCCTCACTCATTCAGCTTGAGGCCATCACCTCCACAGGGACCATATGGAGATGGAAACTCAGCATCGAGTGCATTACTATTCCAACAGTTAAAAGCCATGCATTTCATATTCACCTTCCTTCCCACACACATACACACATCCACCCACACACACCTACACACACATATGTACGTGCTCAAACATGCAAACACACATAAATAACATGCATACGTGCTCATCTCTCGGTGTTTTTGTGTCGCTGTTTCATAGAAAGCTGCTAATGGATGCTGTTTACATGTGCTAGGTCACTGAATGTTCTGTCCCAGGTGTCTTTGTTGCACGGTAGATTTCCTGCTTATTTTTACCTCCGATTGTTGTTCTCTGCTCTCACTGGGAGGGCTGTTTCAGCCACTCTCATCTCAGACTCATCATGGTCGGTGTCTGTGGGGAGGAGTTAAGGGGCTTCTGATTCAGTGCTGATTTTGGGCTAATGACTGCTGTCAGTGTCAGGCTCACAGAGGCTGCAGTGGAGGTGCTGAGAGAGTGTCATCACACACATACTTACACACACACACCCACACACACACGTGAGCATGCGCACACTTACATACACACACATACAGACTGACACACACACACACACACACGTGCGCACACGCACACATACATACACACACATATAGACAGACACAGACACACACACACACACACACACACACACACACACACACACACACACACACACACGCACATACATACACAAAGTGCTGCAGAGGGGAGCTATGCGTGTGTGTGTGTTTGTGTGTATGTCTGTGTTTGTGTATGCCTACTTACACATATGTGTATCTTTGTTGTGTGTGTGTGTGTGTTTGTGTGTGTGTGTTTGTGTACACCTACTCGCATATTTGCGTGTCTTTGTTCTGTATGCGCATTGGTCAGCCTGTTGTCCATCTCTGACTCTGGGGCCGCTGGCGACAGGTTGAGCAGTCTGCCTTGCTATTGATGGCCCTCTGTGGTGGCCTCCTTTGTGCCGCTGCCGCTGTGCCTGCATTGTGTGCAGGAGAAACCAGAGAGGGGGCAGAGGTGGCGCTCCAGCTGGCTGCCTGAATACTGAGCAGCCCCCACAACTCACACAGAGGCCAGCCCAAATGAACACAGCCCAGGGGGAGAAGAGTGGGAGAGAGAGGAGAGAGAAAGAGCGAGAGAACAAAGGACAGGGAAACACACAGAGAGGATGTCAGAGGCAGACATGTACAAAGTTGAGAAATAGCGAGAGACAGAGAGGCACACAATTGGCGACACTGAGGAACTTTTAAAGTTTGCTTGTAACCTGTCATGGCTTTCCAAAACGAAAAAAAAGAAATAATCACCAAGTATAGCAAGAGAGAGAGAGAGAGGTAGTGACAGAGACACCGGCCATTAGTCAAACCTTTCCCAGAGGTCCTTTTAGAGTTGTACCATGTGACTATCCAGGAAGTGGTTAGAAAAGTATATATAATAGATAGATAGATAGATACTTTATTGATCCCCAAGGGGAAATTCAAGATGGAGCACAGAACAATTGGCTAATGTTCAGTTAATAGTTTTCCAACGTGTCTAAAACTGCAAACAGTTTGACAGAAAACCGTGACCGCCGAACTGTAACATAAACCAAATCTGATATTCTATGTAGTGTTCCTCACTGTTCTTCTATGTACTACAGCCCTTAGTGCCTGCTGTGATATGGCGGAGTGTCAGTGGTGAGGACATGGTGGAGCATCACTGGTGTCTGTGCATGGCTTGCAGCATGGGAGCGTGTATAATGTTAGAGCGCGAGATGTGGCATAACACCAGAAATGACAGAGCGGCAGCAAAACGGCAAAGTAAACAGACTCCAGCGTTTGTTGGTGGCATTCATGTGCTCGAGTGGCATCACTAATGACTTAACAAGGTGCACAAAAGGCCCTCGGAGGAGGTGGGGAGGGGGTGAGGGGGTAGATTTGGTAGGGTGGGGATTGCGGAGGGGGTACAGTGCTGCTGCCTCTGCCTATGCTCGAGGGATGAAATTACTGCGCTCTGATCGTGCATTGAAAGAGCTGGGGTTTGCAGAACTGGCTGTAATCGTCAACCATGGCATTAGCTCTCTCATCTACATTTTCCTGTAGGCCTCAGCACTGTGGGCCGAGTTCCCTAAAACCTGAGCCTTTAAAGAGCTGACCCTGCAACGCAGTGAGCCCTGCTCCTCAAATTCAATCCCATGGAGGTCCACAGCAAGGACTGATAGAGGTAATAGGACTGAGAATGACTAAATAAGGTCTAACAGTCTCCAAGGTGATAGTTATAGTTATACAAATGCATAATATGGGCGAGTTTACATTTGTTTTGTGTGCTGTATGTGTCAAAAGAATCAGTGAATCCCTGTCCTGTGAATGTGTTTGTTTTGTGAGAGTGTGAGAGTCTGGGTGTTTGTGTGTGTGTGTGACGATGTGTGTATGTGTGTGTGAGACTGAGATTGGCCTTTGCAGCTGCTGCAGCTGCTGCTGCTGAGTTAGCAGAACTCAAAGCACCCCACTGCAGGCCTTTGTCTCTTCACCTCCTCCTCTTCTTATTCATCTTGGTTGCAGGGAGGGTTATATTGTGTGTGCGTGTGTGGGTGTGTGTGGGTGTGTGTCTGTGTGTGTGAGTGTGTGAGAGATAGAGAGAGGGACAGAGAAAGAGAGAGAGTGTTTATTATTATTATCACACAGTCCTGCTTAGTTCATGCAGGAGTTTTCATGAGTGCGTACATGTGTGTGCACGTGCATGACTGTTGCCCCAGTATTACACCCCTTGCCTGCAGTCTGTCCTGAAGTCTATCTGCTGCCAGTACTTCAGTCATAGATGATCTCCAGCTGATCATCAGTAGAGTCTGCTGAAGGTTGTGATGAAGGTAAATGTGGGTACTGGACAGAAGAATGGGGTCTTGGGTTGGACCCGTGGGTTCCACTGCTGTCCCATTCCATGAGGTAGTTTCATCCATCATTTATTTTTACCAGGAACAGATTTATTTTACTATACATTTTTTGGTCAAAGTAGAATCATTTTAAGCCAAAGTTTGGAAACCAGCATGATCTTCAGTATCTGTCAGAGACATTCTCCAATGACAAGCTGAAGAGAACAGAGGCTAATGGTTCTCCCTGGTGCAGTGTGGCTGTGCAGTCGGGTTTTATTCAGCTTTGCCATTGCTTTACTTAGAGAGTTTTTTCAACAAACTACTCTGTATTTCCTCGCCTTCTCTTTCTTTCCTCTTTCATCTCTCTCTCTCTCTCCCTTTCTCTCTCTTTCTCTCTCACTCTGTTTGCCGGGAGTTACATTTAAATTTCTCTGCGTGTTTTGTGCAATTGTAATCCCCTGTTGTGGACTTGTTGTCAAAATTTAGCTTTCCTTTCTTCCCGTCCTTTCACACTGATACAATGGCCTAGAGCAGCTTGTTTGTTGTGTGTGTGTGTGTGTGTGTGTGTGTGTGTGTGTGTGTGTGTGTGTGTGTGTGTGTGTGTGTGTGTGTGTGTGTCTATGTGTGTGTGTGTGTGTGTGTGTGTCTATGTGTGTGTGTCTATGTGTGTGTGTGTGTGTGTGTGTGTGTGTGTGTGTGTGTGTGTGTGTGTGTGTGTTTGTTTATTTAAAAGAATGGAATTGAGAGAAAGATGAGTGTCGTTTCATCCCTTATCTAACATCTCTGCAGATTACAGTAAATGTCTTGCAGTAGAGAGAAGTAACTCTGTGTCTGAAGCCCGTCCTCACTGCCTGCTGAGGGGGCCAGAGGCACTTGTCTCTCTGTCATATTTTTGGAGAATTAGCCTGAAAACAACTCAAAAGCCACACTCACTGAAACGCCTCGGCACCCACTGAGACAAAAAAGCAAGTTTGCAAAGGGTCGGCCCGTTGGTGTGTGGTTTTACGGCTTCACCTCACGGGACGGACGCTGTTCGAGCTTTGAGAGCTAAATGAGAGCCGTGATTTATGCCATAGTGTGACCTCCGCTTTGTTTGTTATGTGGTGTGAATTAGGACCCTGTAATCATTAGGGCCTTTAAAGCCACAACGAGGCCCATAGAATTTGACCAGTGTCCATCCATCTGTTCATTCCAATAATGGCCACCCAGATCTACCTGCTTTGTTTTGACCTCTGCTTTCTGTTAGCGCTGTGTGTGTGCATATGCGTGTGTGTGTGTGTGTGTGTGTGTGTGTGTGTGTGTGTGTACTGTATGTGTGTATGTGTGTGAGTGTGTGTGGATGTGTGTGAGTGTGTCATGGCCGTGGTCAGGCCAGGGTGTCTTTGCTGGATTATGGATTAATGTGAGCAGCCACTACAAGGCCAGCATGAAATACTGTAAAACAGAAGCGCTGGACAACCGTGACGCTTTCTGGAGCAGAGGCCTGTGCACGCTGTGAGTGGCTGGAGCAATCGGCCAATCACGGGAGCCTGTTCCACTTATCAGAAGGCATCGACATCATCACCACCTCTCACTTGCACCAGTTTTCTCCATCAACGCTGATTCTTATGCTGCTTCTCTGCACATTTCTCTCTCTCTCCCTCTCTCCCTCTCTCCTTCTTTCTCTCTTCCTCTCTCTCTCTCTGCGCACCACATTTTATATACCGTGTTCAAAGACCCTCTCTGTCCCTTTTCTCCCTACCTGCCTATTCCCTCTCCCACTCAGATTCCCATTCTTCTATATGTACAGTGTTTCCCATACATTCACTTATTTGTGGCCGCCCACCACAAATGTTGACCACCACACAATGATTCCAGGTTGTACTAAATTGTGCTTAAATCTGATTAGCATCATAACCACACTGTGCTAATTTGTGAAAAACTGTTGCATTCAAGTTAATTCTACAAACCTACCACCACAAATAGAATTCAATTATGTGGTGAACACTAATGTAGCTGTACTCCTGCTGCTCCCTAGGACACAGTAGCCAGTTCCTCTCTCTTCCCATCCTCTCTCATTCCATCTGCTGCTCCCCTATTCAGCACCTCTCTCTTTCTCTCTGTTCTCTCTCTCAGCATGTCTTCCTTCTCAGCATCTCTTCCTTCCTCTCCTTATTTCTGCTTCTCTATCTCTTGTTCTCTCTCTTTCTTGTTTTCTCTCTCTCTCACTTGTTCTCTCTCTCTCTTTCGTTCTCTCTCTCTCTCATGACTGTATGGTCTTCTCTGCAGGAGGCTCTCTTAACTCAGTGATGGTTTTCTCACTTCAGCCTCACAGGCTTTCTAATTCCCATCTCTCTACCTCTACAAGTCATCCCTCTGTTTCTTCTCCTCCTCTCTCCTCCCCTGGAGGACTCCCTTGCTCCCGAAGCTTTTATGTGATCCATTTTGTTAAGGGGGGGGGGGGGGGGGGGGGGGGTCATTAAAACTAAACACTGTGTTGAGTTCCACTGCGTTCTTCCTTCCGTCCTCTCTGTGCTCTACTGGAAAAGATGCTTAATGAGAATACCCAGGGCCGGCTGTCACATACCACACACACACACACACACACACACACACACACACACACACACACACACACATACACACATACGTATACACATGTACACACACACACAGACACATGCACAGAAATACACACACATGCTTCCTACACGAACACACACACTAGCACATACTCATGCTGACCCATTTCTTCCCCTACATAAACACAGACATATACACCGATTCATACATGCACACACACAGACACTTAGACACACACACACACACACGCACACACACACAAACACACACACTGTTTTGACGTTCAAACAAAACAGAGAGCTAGCTCGCTACTCCATCTCCCTCCCTCCCGTGCAAATTGAAACTCTCCTAAACGTGCATCTCGTCGGTGATTAGCTGGAAGAGTTTGTTATTTTTTATGGTCCAGGCTGGACCAAGTTGTTTTTGTTGCCATTTTTGGAGCCTGGGCTGTCCATAGGGACCGCATTTTTTTTATAGTGTATTCAGGGCACAGGCAGCTAGCGGATGGTGAGGTGATGCACTATGTGACAAAAAATGTTTTAGCTTAGAAACCATGTAACATCGCTTAGAGCACCTTTAATAACTATGCAAAATCTATTTGCAAATGTGAAAGACCCTAAGCACAAACAGCGGTGGGTCAGCTAAAAGCTATCACACGCTACATGATTCCATTAGTTCATGCACAAGAACTTTGCTCATAGATTGACTCTGCACTTTGCTCAGCATTTCAATTAGGGGCCATTATCTCGTCTGACCAAAACAAATAAACAAATCTGTCTCTCTCTACCTCTCTGTCTTTCTCTCTCATTCAAGCAGCTTCCTTTGATCTCTCTCATCTCCACTAATAACATAATGACCCCTCCTCTGGTCACCTCCAACCCCTTTCCCCGTATCCTCCTCCCATGTCACCTCCTCGCTGGTCTCGTTGCTTAACCCCTCGGGGCAGCATGTTGCCTGGCGTCCATCTGCTTTCCTATGGGACTGGAACATGGCTGATGCATTTAAGCCCTGATTACCATTCACACGTCTCACAGGGCTGAGGTGCCCATGAATTTTGATTCATTCATCTTGTTCACTGTGGAGGACAATATTCAATCTCAGTCTTCAATCTTGGGTCCAGTGTTAACACAGAGGAGGTGTGATTGGATCATTGGCATTGACTGCAGCTGTCTCTGAGTGTGACAGAAATGTCCTAATATAGTCTTATGCGCCTTCATGAACACTTACTGGGCATAAACAAACAAGAATACATTTGAATCTGTGTGAGATTTTTCCCTCTGACGTACCTCCATATATATTGTTTATTATTGTATTTTGTGATATGATTTTTTTCTTTCCTCCTAATTTGTTCAGAGCTTTCCCCTCGATTGTCTCATTCAAAGCCCATGCATAATAAAACAGATGTATGAAAAACCTGTGAATGAGAAAACGGCGTATATGATGCTGCTGCTGCTACTGCCACTATACCTCGGCTCTTCAGTATGAATCTCTCCATGGCTGATGTTACTGAGCCCAGTGCGTGAGGTACGCAGTGGGAGCTATCAGTCACCACACCTGCGTCTCACTGAGCATCACGGATCAAATGGGTGAACGGCTCTGTGCATGGCGAGCAGATAAACGACGCCTGACAGGATCCTGTGAATGGGAGAAGGTGTGACGAGATCAGACTGCAGATCGCTCCATTTGTCCTTAACTGCGCTGGGGGACGGGCGGCGGTTGGGGTGGAGTGGGGTCATACGGGGGTTGATGGCGTGTTAGTGGCGGGTAGACATTACTTCTGCTTGGTCGTCTGAACGTTTGGATCTCATGCTTCACTTTTAGCTGCCCATGATAAATGGAAGTCTGTCTCTCGGAGGAGATATAAGTAGGAATTGAAGGTTAATAATCTGGGACCCGGGATCTTTGCAAGTGACAGGTGAAGAGACTGTATTATCACAAAGTGAAGACAAACACTTAATTAAGCTACCTCGTCTGGTAGCTAGCCTACTATTACATCACTGTTCTTTTGATTTACTTTAAACTTTGCTTTTGTGTACGTATTGATCAAAGCCATCAAAGCGCACAAAAATTCAGATAACACTTACAGATGCAGGCCTTGATTTGGCTTTGCCAATGGTTGTTGATATTTAAGATCAACAGCCAATCATAATACATCCCTTCCTGAAATACTGTGTTGATTTGCTGGGATTGTTTATGGCTCATTTACAAAGCCGCTGTGGTCACTTTTTTGGAGCAACAGCACTAAACAAACAGCTAGAGGACTGTGAGGAGCAATTTGAAGAATTTGATAAACTGCGTATTGGTTTAGATTGGCGGATTGTACCTTTAGGTGTAAATGACGTCCTAAACAGTACACAAAACAAATGGTTAAAGTATGAACTGAGACAGGCCCTAAGACTTTCTTCTCTCCATCGAGGAAGATGGATCCAAATTGGCAGAAACAATGTCTACTGCAATTGAGCATCTCAAAAGCTCTGAACACTGTGGTTTAATGATTTCTATGTTCTACACTTAAAATGGCATTACTTGGAATGGATGGAATGTCCATCGTGCTCTCTTCTGATTATTACTCCCTCTCCACTCAGGAATTAGTATTCCTGAGTGGAGAGGGACGCAGCATAGGGCTGTGCATGGTTGCCTGTGCTCTGGCCAAAGCTGCTGATGGTGGCTCAGAAGGGACAAATGGTCTGCTGAGAGTGGGTGCACAGACACACACAGACAGACAGACACAAACACACACACACACACACACACTACGATAAACATGAAAACACAGACACACATGGATGGAAACGTGTTGTAACTGCAAATGGAGGCCACTAGTTTGCTAAGTGGGTCCACTCCAACATGCCTTGAGTGCCTCGTCTCTCTTCCCCTCACATGCTATGAAGCTCCTTCTCTCTCTTCCTCTTCTCTCTTTCTTTCTTTCTTTCTTTCCTCCTCGTTTCCTCCCCGAGTCTCAGAGCACAAAGGAGTGAAAAGCTCTGTGTGTTTTTTTTTCCTCAGGTGCGTACCGGCTCAGTGCTGTGCTAATCCAAGCAGAGCGACTGGGTTGGGTTGGTGGGAAGAGAGAGAGACTGGGAGGTTTAGAGAGCTGCTGTCTGGTTTTGTGTGTCTGTGTGCGTTTAAAAGGGGCTCTGCTGTTCTGTTGTGTGTGTGTACAGAGAGAGAGAGCGTCTACTGCTAATGTTTAATTCATCCCGGTCCAATTTGTGACACCCACTTGGCAATTTACTCTCTGCATTTAAATTTAGTTTTTTCCGCCGAGACTGCGACGAGGATTACTCAGTGGGGCTGAGTGTGTGTGTGTGTGTGTGTGTGTGTGTGTGTGTGTGTGTGTGTGTGTGTGTAAGACAAATAGAGAGACAGAGATCAAATTTACCATAACCACTGTGGCAGCCAAGGCAGGGCAAGGTGATGTGTGTTATTAATGTTTGTCTGAGTGTGTGTGTGTGTGTGTGTGTGTGTGTGTGTGTGTGTGTGTGTGTGTGTGTGAATGTTTGTATGTGTGTGGGTGTGCGTGTATGTGGAAGGGGGGTTATTAGCATTTAATTATTCCTGTCACTTACAGCTGGAACCCTGCAGTCTGACGCGCGATTGGTCATCTCGGGTCGTCACGCATGTCGGGGGAGCTGTGTGGCGCTCAGATGGCTTTATGCATCCCCAATCTCCGTCTTTTGTGTCTGTCCATCAGAGCACTCAGAGCGCTCGGCACACAAGTGGCCACAGGGAAGACGAGACGTGCACGACAAACAAAGAGAAAGACAAATGCCAAGATTGCTACTGACGGCCAAGACTGCAGCTGTCAATTCAACATGGAAGTGTCTCTGAATATACGCTTGTCTCTTATAAGTCACTCAGATGTTCTGTTACCCAGAGGAGGGGAGAGGAGTGGGAAAATGGTTAGAATGGTTAACCTTGAGGAGCAGATCAGTCACAATATGCGTTCCTTTATCTGTCATCAGTTGCAAATAGATAGAGCTTAATACGACTATTTCCCTTTCACATTTTGTAGGATACTTGTACTACTTGGACAAAGGTTCACTGATAAGAGTGTTATTGTTGAGCAGGTGCACCAGTTTCAGCAGGTGTCATGTTTAAACGGGAGTTACAATGATTGGTTTGGTGGCATTGCCTATGATTATGAGATCTGTCTTGTTATGTGATCTAAAATAAAGAAGAGCAGATTGATCCTATGGGAAGAGGGGATGACGAGGAGAGAGAAGAGAGGAGAGGAAAGAAAAGGGGGGATTAGAAGGGATAAGGAGAAAGGAGAGGATCCAAGAAGACAGGGTAGAATCGAATGAAGGAGAGAGGAGGAAAAGAGGAGAGAAGCAAGTAGTCATGTCAGCAGAAGAGATAAGAGAAAATGAAAGGATAGAAAAAGACAGAAAGGACAGGAAAAGGGGTAAGAGAAGGGTCCATGGTGAGGGATCTGTGTGTGTGTGTGTATGTGTGTGTATGTGTGTGTGTGTGTGAGAGAGAGAGTTAGAGAGAGAGAGAGAGAGAGAGAGAGTGTGTGTGCGTGCATCTGTGTGTCTGCCAGAGATCATCTCAGGTGATGCACGTCCCCTTCCAAGCAGGATTGCTGACAGGACACAGCAGCCATCTCTGGGCAGAGGCCAGGCCTCAGAGGAGGGGCTAACATACACACACACACACACACACACACACAAACATGCAGTTAGGCACACACAAGCACACATACACACACAAACACACACATTCATGCCACACACACACTAAATTGTAAGCAAATCAGAGGGGTCCTCAGTTTTAATTCCATGTCAGTGTGTGTGTGTGTGTGTGTGTGTGTGTGTGTGTGTATGTTGGTGCAGGCCCTCCCCTCCATGCCTCAGTGAGCCTGCAGTAAAACAGCAGAGAGAGTAAAAAGGCCCCGCACCACAAAGCCCACTCCCTGATTGCATCTTTTCTGCTAATTTGGTCCGCTGCACTGGTTTCCCTAATGACTCCGGGATGAAAAACACTCGGCATACACTAAGCCATCTCTCTGGGCACTGATGGCTCACAACGTTCCCCGCCTCCTCCCCCTCGCCACCCTCCCGTCTCAAACTGGGAAGACTCTCAACTAGAGAAGCAGGTTCTCTCCAGATTTTATGGCTACTGAACCACACGATATCTGCCACCATGTTTGCATAATACTTTCATTTCAATTTGATGTTCTATTTCAGTGCTGTTGAGTTCTATTTTGGACTCCTAAGAAGTCTTTAGCGTGTGCATGTGTGTGTGTGTGTTTTTGTTAGAGAAAGTTATTGTGTGTGTGTGTGTGTGTGTGTGTGTGTGTGTGTGTGTGTGTGTGTGTGTGTGTGTGTGTGTGTGTGTGTATGCAGAGTTGAGTGGAGATGTGAGCAGATGTGTTGTGAAAAGGTTAAGTATGTTACACGGTCGTGTCGGAGTGTCAGGGCATCTCTGGAGACCAGCTGCGAACAGCTGGGAAAACGCACTCAGGCACACTGTATCTCTCTCTCTCTCTCTCTCTCTCTCTCTCTTTTCTCCCCTTTCCCCAGATCCACCCTCTCTCATGTGTTCCATGTCTTTGAGGCACTTTTTGTTTTATTTTTTTGATCTGTTCTCTCTCTCCTCTCCTCTCCTCTCCATGTAAATCCAGTCAGCTGTGCAGTCTCTTGCCCCACAGCCATCTCAGTGCACTAACCACCTCAGCTCTAGCCGTTCCCATGTCCCACCCCCTCTCACTAAACACACAGTCCACAGGAGTGAACCTAAGGCACACACACTCTTTAAATACAGCCATCAGATCTCTCTTTATCCACCCAAGAGTTAGAGTGAAAGGAGCATTTAAAAAAAAAATGAGTGTGAGTTTTAATTTTGCAGCAGGTGTCTCAGAAGTGGTGGCCTGCACATAATTGGCATTTGGAGAGATAGGGAGGAGGGCGTGTTTGTGTGTGTGTGTGTGTGTGTGTGTGTGTGTGTGTGTGGGGGGGGGGGGGGGGGGGGGCTGTGGGGATTGAGGCACGAGTGGCGCGACAGGAAGCTATTGCGAGCATCATGAGTGGCCTTTCAGATGAAAGCGAGGTGCCGTCTGATCTCAACAAGTGCGACCTGATGAAACTGAGGAGAGGGCCAAAGGGCCACAACACTGATCCTCACAGCACAGCATCCACAGGCATGCTAGAGGACACACACACACACACACACACACACACACACACACACACACACACACACACACACACACACACACACACACACAAACACACATACACATGGCCCCCAGGCCAGCTGTTAGCTGCACCCCTTGAAGTTGGACTTCACTCAAAGCCCTGAGCCAAAGAGAACAGAAGGGGGGAGTGCACACACACACACACACACACACACACACACACACACACACACACACACACACAATGGACCCAATGATTGTGTGTGTGTGTGTGTGTGTGTGTGTGTGTGTGTGTGTGTGTGTGTGTGTGTGTGTGTGTGTATGTATGTGTGCCACTGTCATCATCTCCCTGCCCATGTCAGCCAGGGAATCACTCCAGCATCCTCCACACATCTCTGCATCACTGGCAGCGCACTGAGCTCAGAGCAGTAATGTTCTTGACATTGATGACACAATCCATCGCCTCCACTGATCTGTGTGCAGTCATTGCCTCTCCCTGTCTGTAAAGTCTTCTAAGATTACGAAGGGAATGTTAAGAGTCCTGTGTATGGTGAAGGTTAGTGCTTCTGACATTTAATTATCACAATGTAGGAGATCATGTACTAGTGCTTAGCAAATATTACATACCATTTCAAATTTGCTATAACATTCACCTACTGCCTTGAGTGTGTAGGCTGTTTCCTGGGTCTGACTAGGTAGCAAAGAATTGATGGCGTGTGATGTGCTTGTGCAGTCAAATCTGTGTGTGTGTGCGTGTGTGTGTGTGTTTGTGCAATTTAGTGTCTGTCCTTTTGTGTGGTTCAAAAAGTCCGGCAGTGAGGTGTCCAGTGGTTGGAGCGGTTAGGGCGGTTAGTGAATAAGCCATTCCAGGCGGAGATTGGGGACTTGGGGTGCGTTAGAGGCGCGCCATATGGCCAGAGAATGGCGGTGGGGGGGGATTTGCCTTCACAGCCCCCCCCCCCCCCCCCACCACCCACCCCCTTCACTCAATGGGACTCCCTGGGGCTCGAGGCGTGTGCCGTTGGGGGAAATGAAAGGCTGCTTGGCAGCTAAACCCAATGCCAATCTCTCACAGTCATTTGAAGGGAAAGGGCAGATTTATTGTCTCGAGGCGTTTTTTTTGTCTCCCTCCTTCCTTGTTTTCTTTGTGTGGCCATTCTGTTGTTGTTGGTCCCCCAAAGAGATTTAACCCAGGGTTAGCCAAAAGTGGACTTCAGAAGAAAGAGTGTTGCTGGAGAAATATGGTGCAAATGTGGGTTCCTTTTCTGAGCTTAATTGTTTGTTTTTGGTGTCTGTTTATGTGCTTATGCATAGTGTTTGTAGTTTAATACTGTAAAAGCCTAGTGCAGCCATGCTGTATTAATAATTCGATTATTTGTTTCACTGCAATTATTATCATAGTTCCCCTGAAACAATTTTATTTTGTTTGTTTTTATAGCCAAACCTTTTTTTCCTTTCCTATTTAAAACATTTGGGCCGTTTTCTCTAGCTGTTTCCTGGCATAATTTTAGCATTCATAGGTTGTCATAACGACCCCTGCAAGGTAAATTACAGACGTTGGCCGAGGCAGAAGGGCTTCCCATCCTGAATGGCTGCGGAATGTGCCACAAGGTGGTGCTAAAATGGATCCGAGCCGCAAGCACCCCACCCCCCCCCTTGTGTGAGCAAGATGGACTTGGATGGGCAATGTGTTGAGTGGGTCCCGAGTGGCTCGCGCTGGAGGTCCAGACTGGCTGTATGCTATTTTTAGCCCGCGGGCCTACATCTCCCATGAAGCCGAGTAAAGTGGAAGTGCTCTGTCGAGATGAATTAGCCCCACCTCGGCTGTCTCGTCTCTCAGCCACCTGAAACAGCTGGCGGAGATAAAAAGTGTTTATGCTTTTGTTACTTGTGGTTACGGAGCAGGAAGCCCAGTTCTTACCCCCTAACAGGTTCACTTTGTTTTCATCATCTCTTTTCATCAGATCTCTCTCTCTTTCTCTCTCTCTCTCTCTCTCTCTCTCTCTTTCTCTCTCTCTCTCATTCCCCTTCTCAATCTCACTCTTGCCCTTCACCTTGTCTTTTATTATTTCTGCTCACGTTCTCCTGTGATCTCGCTCGCTATGTGCGTAAGCCCATTTCTCTCTTGACAGGCTCTTGCTAGTCCAGCACGTCAGCTGTCTCGGGCTTACAGATCTCCTCCCTCCTCTCTTTCCCTCAGCCCTCTCTGGCTTATACATCTTCACTTTCTTCTTCATCATTTTCTTTTTTTCTTTTTCTTCTACTTTGTCTTTTTCTTTTTCTTCTTTTTTTCCTTCTCTTCAACCTCTCACACACTGGCTCTCACACACTGCTCTGCTGCCGTTGTTAATTGGAGTGGAGAAGGGATTTTTGGGATGAAAGACAAAGAAATCCCCAGCCGGGACAGGACCAGGGACAGGAGCTGATGGGGCTCTCGCCTGTCTCTCGTCTCCGTGTATATGTCACATTGAAATTCACTCAAGCGCCCCACCTTCTATTTCACGCCGGTGCACTGGTCATAACGTGTGTGTGTGTGTGTGTGTGGGGGGGGGTCTGACTCACTGTCACAGCGCAGGTCTCTGAGTCACACCTGCAACTAAAATCCCTCCACAGTCTCCCTTACCATCACCAAACACGCACCTCACACAATGTAAAGAAACCTGCTTTCATCACTGGTTTTGTTGTTTTTGTCCTTGCACAGCCTTGTGCCAAGATAGATTTGGGAGCTACAGTATGTGTTTTATTCAACTAGAAGGCATTTCTCAGTTCCTCTACACCCGGATGTTGTTGTCCCTGGCAGGTTCTGTTTGCATTAGGCTTGAGCTGACAGGTAATTAAATGTGTTATTGCCTCATTATTTTCACAAAGATCTCTACTGTTACCCAAACAGTGTTTTAAAATTCCAACCAGTGCAACTTTTTCATCTCATTTTGAGCAGGGACCCTGAATATTGTCATTTAAATTAAGTAAGGGGAAGTAGAAGGACACAGTGCTAATAGTGAAGGTCACTTGTCACAAACACATCAAACATTCCTGTGTGTTGGCAACAACCTTTTGCAGCTCTGTGGGTGTGAAGGTAAATCACAGTCCTCTCTATTTTTGCCTAGACCAAAAAATAAAAGAGGATGTCTGGTTCACAAGGGGAATCATGTCATCCTCTGCCAGACATTTTTGTTTTATTTTATTTTTCACATTTTGGTGAAAATGGTGTTGTTTTTTTGTCCTTGACCACCCACGCCCCCCTGCTCCCGCTGTGCCCAGCTTCCCGTCGGAGCCCCTCTCCATTACTCCAGGCCTTAACCGTGCTCCATTATTAATGAGAGTGTGTTATAGCGCAACGACGGCACAGATTGGAGCGCGGCCCTCAGGACGTGCGGCCAACAGGTTAGAAAGTAGGTCCTTCCGCTCCCCGCAGCAGGTCCAGGGAGATGGCTGTCCTATGGATAGCCTCCGAGCGCCACTCTTCTGGCACGGGGTTAAGCGGTGTCATTGGCGTCATGGGACGCCAGTGTGCCAGTTTCGTTTATGTGGGGTGAAGCCTGTTTAGAGTCCATCGCACCGAACAAGAGCGCAATGGCACAGCAAAGTTGTTAGAGTAGCGACAAACTAGTGCCATGTTTTGGCACAGTGGGGTAGTTCCTTCCCCATTACTCCTGCTGGTTGCATTGATAAGATGGTTAATTCTTAAACAGTTAAGTGTAATGAAACCTTATTTTGGACATTTTTTTGCCTTCTTTCATGCTGAGCTCAGTAGAGACTGGAAGTGCTTGTTATGTGGATCAGTTTGATGAGAATAAGGCCCCCCAATATCTCATTCAGTAGGTAACCCGTTGCTTCAAAGCAAAACACAAAAAAAACACCGCTGTTTTGAAAGTCACCAGAGAGTCCCCAACGGTACAGGCAGCAATGATGGAGAGGTGGTGCCGTGATGTAGCAGCGCCTGCTAATAGTCCAGACTAATTACATCACTGCATATTCCTCCACCCATAAAACAGCCGGCTATTTCCCTGCATTATGCATGAGAGAAAACACCATGAATTATATATGTGCGGCGACAAGGCCAAGATCATTTTTGTGGCACTGTATGCAGCTCCTCGGGAGGAAGATTTGTTTACTAAGACTTGCTAACTTGGAGACTCGCTTAGTTTGAGGTGTTACACAACGCATAACTCATTATGAATATGGGTCTTTCATGTTAATCAGGTTTGTTACTGTAAGTACTTTGCAGTACTGGCGACTGTCCACACACACACACACACATTCGAGAAACACTGGAGTTTGTGAGTCATAGGCCAGTGGTCAGCCTCGGTGAGACCATGGGGCAGTAATTATCTTTTCTTCTGTCTTGCCCTCACGATTTAGTCTCAAGCAATAATTCAACAGCGAACACAACACTGTCCAAACAGGTCCACCTTGTTCAGTACCTACTTTTGTTCTGTTCTGTCTCTGCGGTCTGTGGCAAAACTCAGGCAAAAGTATAGTTAAAGTTCATGAGTATTTAGCTGACATCATCACTGGTCTGAAATGTCTCACTGTACCAGAATTCAGGTGTGTGTACCAGGCTGTTCACGATTTGAAAATAGTTGATTATATATCATGGCTTCAAAAACGGCTTTGCGTTAAGCTCTGTCATCCTCTGTGTGAACCGGTACAAATGTAACGGAATTACCTTAATCCCTAGTTAATATGGCTTGGTTAATGATTACTACTGGCCGCTGGTGGAGTGGAGCCAGTGAAACTGACCCCATGCTATGGAGTGTCCTCTGGAGTGTCCTTCTCAGTACTCTCTGTATAAGACACATTTGTCTCTCTTTTTCTTCCTGTGGCTGTTTTGTTTAGTTAGTATGCGAGAGATGGCAGTTGGGTGATTGATTTTAGATAATGCTGTGGTTGCTGCTGCTGGTTCTGAGCAGATGGAACTGATGATTGAGACCAAAAGGGTCTTGGGAGGATGTCTGCCAGGCTCACCGTTGGAGGTTAATGACGAATGGGTCAATCTCATTGGTTTATTTGGTGCTTGAGCAGTAAAACATGCAGACTGTTGTTATATTAGCTGTTAGTTTTTTTGTGTGTCTCAACTAAAAATTGGGCTACAGATTGTTGATGCTTGAGAGAGTGAGAGAGAGTGGAGTCAGCCTCACATCCAGGACCTTGGACAGAGACAAGGTCAGATTGGACATAATGGAGAAGCTTCTGTAATTCTGTCTGCTTGTGTCGGATAATGAAGTTTCCAACCCAGGTGACACTGAGTGTGCAATTAAAAAGAGGGGAAACACACTCCGAACTCTTTATGTGGAGCTGGTACTGTCAGAAGAATTCAAACAGGAACAAATTATAAAATGTACCACACACCTAGTGTATCGTTCACAAAGTGTATCTCACTCTTAGTTTATTTGTATTCATGCCCATTGTCTCTGGACTGAATTGCAGTGGTTTTAAATCTCTCGAAGTCTCATGTTCTGAATGCAAGTTGAGGCAATGGTATAACTGCTCAGATGTGATTTACCTCAGTGTCTGGACCACTATAAACATGAAACATGAAAGTGAAGATTTCTTAAAATGATTTAAGGTCTATTGGTGTTTTTGTCTTGTCTTCCTTTCCTGTCTGAATATATATATATATTCTATATGTTGCATATATGTCCTTTTTAACCCTGATCCATTCTTGACCAAAAAAAGCATGTATGTGTGAGTCTTTGTTGTTTCCTCTGTCAGACTGTCTGCTGTTGGAAGCTAAACTGGGGCATGATCAGAATGCTGATAACCCACCATGGAGAGACCGGTGCTGTTCTTTGTATGCTGCCACAGAGAGAGCGAGAGAGCAAGAGAGAGAGGGAGAGAAAGAGAGAGAGAGAGAGAGAGAGAGAGGGAGGGGAATGGGAAGAAAGAAAGAGAGGAGATGGAGAGGTATTTCCCATAATCTTCTAGGCCAGTCAAAGATGTGCCAACTTGCCACAGCATGTCAGAGTGTCTGGATGTCTATCTTGGGAGTACTGGGGGTCGTCTCCTTTGTCCTAGCCTGCCACATTAGATGACCCCAATTTAGTAGTGACGTTGTGCACCTTGGGTTTAGTGTGAAAGGAGAAGGTGTCTGGGCCCAAAAATAGCCTGGTCCTATGTTACTTAGAGCCTCAGTTGGCCCCCTGTGTTAAGCCCTGTTACTCTGAGTATAGAGCTGAGCTAATAGGAGCCTAGAAATTATTAATTGTTCTCAGCGAATCCTGATTTTTGATGTGCATGTAGTTCTGGTGACAGTAGTTCATTTGTGCATACCCTTTCAAAATGCTGTACTGAATATGCAGAACGGGGTGAGCATCCAGCGGAGCCGTGTCACATCTGTCAGGTCGACCGCCGAAGTGCTTGGCATGACGGTGTCACATCAGCTGAGCCCGATTGGATTCCACAACCCAAGAGATGCAGGTTGGAGCACTCATTTTGCTGAGGCATTAAGAGAATGGAACAATGCTCATCCGCTTTCCTTAAGTGCTCTCTCCAGCCCCCCCCCACCGCCCCCCGTCTCTGCCCAGTTAAAACACTGTTCCCCCACCAGATGACATGCTCTGTTTGACATGTACTCTGCTTCCTTGGTCCCATTCATAGAAGGGGAGATTATGGTTTTTCAATTATCATCTCAAGCCGAACATTGTATTTTTCCCCCAGGACCGTGCCTGGCAGATTGCACCGTTCTACTTTCCCCCTCTCTCTGTGCTGTTTGCTGCTGCGGCGGCGGCAGTGTTGCATTTCCCTTCGAGTGACACTGATCCGCTGTTCCTTCCACTCGGATATAAACAAACTACGTCTGATGGTTCCTTGGAGTTTCGTCGCCCGTCCACGTAAAGACACACCGACACACAGACTTCCAGTAGGACTGGCCTTAAAACAAGCGGAGAAATCAAAAATAGCAGAGATTGGTTCACCAACCATTATTAACCAATGGCTCGGAGTCCTCTGCAGCAGGTGGCTATACATAGTGCGTCTTCGTTGGACTTATCAGTGGCTATTCTATTCCCCCCAAATTGCTGTCATTTTGTAGAGGTGATGTACGGGTCACTTAAGGAAATGAGGGTCGACGAAAAGAACGCTGACACCTCTGTTAGTCTCCTCTCTGCAGCAATGTCATTGTCAAGGTCAGACAGATAGGGCTTCCAGTTTCCTGATGTCAAGCTGTGTTCTGTGTTTTGTGTTTGTGTGTGTGTAGGCCCTATGTATGTGTTTTCCTATGTATGAGTGTGTTATATGTAAGAGAGGGGGGGTGGGTGGGACATGGAGATAGTGAACGTGTGCAAATTTGTGAATAAAGCAGGACCTTGTAAGCCTTACATCAACATCTTGTTTGAGTCTTCCGAAAATAGAGTTGGAAATATGAAAAAGCTGGTCTGAGGACTGAATATGAAAAGCAAATGCAATGAATATAAAGTGAATTACCTCAGGGCTCAGAACAGTGAAACGTTCATGGATAAATAACAGATGAACCATTTTCATCCCCAAACTCTGTAATCTGAAGCAGTATGGACAGGAAGTGACTAGAAGTTCATATTTCAGTTAGACAATCCAGGTGTGACTTTGTCTTCAATGAACAAGGCATTCACCCATACTTGCACAAGTTACACAAACAAGAAATATGTGCCTGTCCCAGTGTGATACCATGGCAGCAGAAGGCCGGTGACATTTGTCTACAGGTTGTCTCATTCACTGCCTGAGATCTAAAAGCATCACTGCTGCAACGACACTTTAGAAGACCTTTACGGTTGTTTTTCTGTAATTAATTCTGGAGAAGGTGATTAGTTCAGCAGAATTTTTTTCCACATAGGCCTAATTCATCACCTCAGTCCTGATTTATATGTGCTTAGCACTTACAGAACAGAACGTCCAGTACAATTATGCAAGAGCAGCATCAACCTATACATTTTGATTCATATTATTTGAAATATATAGCCGAACTGAAAATAGAGGGGTTTTCTTTAACTTATCCAAGTGAGTTACATCACATTCCTTTGTTTCAGAACACATGCTGTTACGAAAAGGACCAGCTAATGTCTTGTCTATGATCACAACATAGAGAGAGGGAACAAGAGCGAGAGAGAAAGAGAGAGAGAGTTCTTGAGAGTGATATTAAGAGGGGTTGAGTCATGCTCCCCTACTGCACCCCAATAAACAGCAGCTTTGGCGGATGACATTTTTCCGTCCTTGAGTCCCGTCTGCAAAGGCTGCGCTGCGTCGTCTCCATGGAAACGGTGGGTGTCGTCAGCACTCCCCCAGCTGTGCGATGCGGCGTCATGCGCACCTCAACTCTCCCATCTCTGCCTCTCTCTCTCTACTCTCTCTGTCTCTCTCTGTCTCTCTCTCATCTATCTCTCTCTACCATTCGACTCTCTCTTGCCCATCTGTCTCTCTTTCCCTCTCTCTTTCTCTCTCTACTCTACCTCTCTCTTTCTCTCATCTGTCTGTCTCTTTCTTTCTCCCATCTGTCTCTCGCTCTCTCTTGCCCATCTGTCTCTCTCTCCCTCTCTCTCTCTCTCTCTCTCTCCCTCTCTCTCTCCCTCTCTCCCTCTCTCTCTCTCTCTCTCTCAGCGGGCTGCACTATGCTGCACTATGCTGTGCTGTCTTGTCTGCACGTCTCCCTGCTACTATAGAGATTCAGGGCCCTGGCAGCAAAATATCTGTCTCTGTCTGCCTGTCTATTTACACAGCTTCCAAACGCAAAGCTGCACTCTCAAGCCTGGATTTCACTTTGAAAGACTGGATGAGAAACGGAATAGCAGAGCCCCTGAGACTGACGACAGCTGGGGAAAACACATAAAAACAGGCTGTGTGAGCGAGAAAACGGACGCATCTCAATCTGACATGTCTATAGGAAATATGGACACTTTTAACGCTATTGGTTTTCTCTGTAGAAGACATAAGGGTGTGCCCAACATGATTGTCTTTGCTGGACCAATGTCTAATGATTCTCCATGTGAAAAATAACGGAAGTCTAATGAAAATTAGTGTTATTGCTGGTCAGGAGCAGTGAGTGAAAAGTGCAATTTAAATTAGTTAATTAATTCAGCCTTTGTTATACACACCATTTGGATAAATGCAGTCGAATTTGTGTGGCCACAATATTTGCCACAAAGTGTTTATCAAGTAGATCCTGGTAATCCTCATAATTCTCTGAATACAATCCACTATTTGCCTATGGTTGCATGGTGTATTGAGTGTATGAATAGACATGCCTCCATTTCTTCTGTTCAGTTCTGTTCTGTATTGTGTGCTGGTGTCTCTGGAAGATGTGATGGGAGATGGGAGATCTGAAACCTGGGTTGTAAGGCTCTTAGTGGCCCTTCTGGGCCTGGTCAGTGGACACACATACATTTGTGCGGTCACCACTAATGCCCCCATCATGCCTGTGCATGCAGCGCTCTCCCAGTATTAACAAGTCAGAGAGGCAATAAATGTCGGGAAAGAAGAAAGACAGAGAGTCTGTGGTGCGCTGCTGCAGCGTGAGGCTTATGGGCTGCAGAAGGAACAGCTCTTTCAACTCGGACAGTAATTACCACCCGAGGAGTTAGCCATTCAGCATTCAGCATTCGTCATGTTGGGCTAATCCGCAGCACGGGGGTTTCCATGTGCCATGCCAATGACATTGGGCTGACATTAGGGGCTGGCTCACTTCAGAGGGGTATTACGCTCAGTTTGACTGCCGCTATAGACATACTGATACGGAGCTTTGGAATGATGAGGGCAAAAATGTAAAGAGCATGTAGACAGTTTGACATCTCTACCGAAGCACCTCTCTTAGATTGATATGGATGGAGCTATCAGACAGACTGTGAAAATTGAGTCAAGCACTGACCTTGTTGCCGTATTCAGGTTTGGATTAAGGAATTGCTAGTACACACTTTTTTGTTGGGGAAAATGAAAATGTAAGCAATCTGAGAGAAATACTCGTCTGGTACCCCCCCACCCCCCGTTGCCAGGCTTGAAGCTCAGGCACTTGAAGATGGGCCGAGGGCTCATCTCTGCATGCCGGTAATAGGATCAGTGTTTGGGACTCCACGCTGGTGGCATGCCCGGGTGTCATGGGCTGTTTTCCGGCGATGAGTGAGGAAGTTTTAGCGGAGCTCTCACGGAAGTCTCCGAGGGGCAGTGTTATGCGTGTCAGGCTCGGGTTTTGCTGCTTTAGAGATTGATGACTGCTGATCTGAGAAGGGCTCTTCAGGAAGAAGGAGATGTGGCAGAGTAATGAGGTAAAGCTGTCCAAGAGCTCAGCTTCAAGGGAAGCTGCTGAAATAGCCTCTTGAAGTTGCACCGTAGCCCCTTTGGTTTTTCTGGGCTACTTTTTGCCCAGCGACTGCAACATCCGCTCTTTCACTATGCAGTGCACCACTGTGAATGCACTGCTGCATTTGGTGATTATTCACCATGGTACCCTGTGTAGTTAATTAGTGTATGTTCTGGACACAAAGTCCAAAGTGAAATAAGCAGTGTGTTTATCTGCCGTAAAGGATGGCTGTGGGCAATGGTGTTTTGGCAATGGTGAGTTTATGGCACAGATGCTTTTAGCCCAGTTTGACTGGCACCCTGGGGAAAGGTTAGGTCTTAAATGATCTGCCGTTTAATCACTGTCTCACGCCTGGCTCGCTTCCTTTTCCCTGCAGACTAGCATGGTCCTTTCATGATTCTGTGTGTGTGTGTGTATGTGTGTGTGTGTCTGTCTGTGTGTGTGTGTGCGCGCATGCCTACATGCTGTCTGATCAACACATTTCTTCCAGCAGCTGATTCCCACATATGGACTACGAGAGCCCGAGAAGGACTCTCAGAGACTGGCTTGGTGTGCCCTCTGCACAGTAGCAAAGCCCTGGCATGTTGAGGACTAACTGCTTGCTGTTTTGAGCTGAGTGGCAGTAATCATACACAATCACCGCTCATGGGTCCTATTGGTTTTTGCTCTTGCCGGAGTTTTGAGCTTCAACCAAACAAATGAAAATTGAATGGAAGCAAACGATTAAACTCACCGTATCTGTCAGGAGAGGAAGAGAATGAATCATAAAGCAAATTCTGTGATTTCCATCCACCCCCAGAGCGGGGATTAGGACTTGATTAGAAGTATTTGTCAATTAGGGCTGTAACGGGGAAGTTAAATAGAAGAAAGAGACTCATTTGGTGGGATTAAGAGAGCTTTAGGAGTGTCGAGGGCTTTCTCACCCTATCTTGGAGAGAGAGAAAGACCCTGAAGTCCTCTTTCCCCTTTTGGCTCAGACCCCCACTCTCTCTCTCTCTCTTTCTCTCTCTCTCTCTCCCTCTCTCTCTCTCTCCCCTCCTCTCCCTCTCTCTGATCGTGTCCCTCCTTTGAAAGATTCACCTTGTACTTCTCCTTTACTCCATGGCCCACCATCTGGGAGAGTGGTGGCAGTGGTGGTGGGGGTGGGGGTTGTGGTGGGATGGAGTGCAGAGAGAGGGGGAGGAGGATAAGGACATGGGGGGAGGCGAGGCACTCAGTCCTGAAGTGGTCACGGTGACCTTGCTGGTTGACTCGCCTCCTCACGCCCTAGCTCCCTCTGTCGCTTGCCATCAAGTCATCTCATCCTCACTGCAGCGCATGGGGGACCCAACTGACTGAAGGAGAGGGAGGAGAGAGGAAGAGAGGAATGTAGAGTGGAAGAGGAGGAGGAGGAGGAGGAGGTGAGGAAGAAGAATGGAATGATAAGGAGGAGCCAGGAGGCGTGGTAGGCATGAGGGATGGTCACTGTGAGGGTGGGAAGGAGTGGACAGTGGAGTAGAGGACAGGGGCAAGGACAGAGAAGGACTGGAAGAGACGATAGTAGAAGAAAATAGGAGGAGAATTGAGAGGAGAGGAGACAATGGCAGGAGAGGAGTGCAAAAAAAAAAGATTGGAGAGAAGAGACAGGAAGAGAGAGAGAGAGCGAGAGAGAGAGAGAGAGAGAGAGAGAGAGAGAGAGAGAGAGAGAGAGCCTGGGCAGGGCCCTCTGTCCAGGCGAAGTGAGTGAGCCGTGCACAGATGTCATGCTCGTCTCTGTCCCTGTGCAGAGAGACAGTGACAGAGGCCGGCTCCCCGGAGGCTCAACCTGTCCTCCTGCCCCCCCCCCCCCCCCCCCCCCCCCCCCCACTGCCTCCTCCTTGTGTAAGCTCAATTCTGTTGCGGTTGCAGTGCCTAAAATAGGAAAGGCGATGTCAGCACGCAGCGGTTGAAAGGTATGAAAATTAAAAATTTACAAATTGACGGAGGTATGAGAGTAATGCACTGAAGCCTGTCTTGCACTCATCTTCCTTCACCTCTCTCTCTCTCTCTCTCGTTCACTCTCCTCACCATTCTCTCTGCCCCTCTCCCTGTCTTGTCTATTGTCTCGCCCCCTCCTCCCCGGTCATCCATTCCCCAACTCAGCCCTCCTCTTCTCACTTTTTTTCACCTCTCTTTCTCTCTCACTCTTGTATCATGTCTTTGCCCTCTCATCCTCATCATCTCTCTCTCTCTCTCTGGCTCTCCTTGTGAGATAGGGCACAGAATGTGCCAGATTGCTCCATCATTGGAACAGTGTGATTCAGGGACTCTCTGTCTCCCTCACTAACACTGCCTCTGTTAGGATGTGGACAAAACCAAAACACTCTCTCATGAGAAGGTGCCCTGGTCTGTGAGCCTTACCATGGGCAAGCTGACTTGGATCAGTATGGCTTAATTACACCTCCCTGATTGGGATTGTCTTACATGCTATTGCTTACTGTGCGTTAGTGCTTTTCCTTACGTGAAGCGATACTTTGCTGATGTATAGGCGCAGTGGAAGCCCAAGCATCTGTAGAGGACACAAGGGGCCTTGCGTTGGCAAAACTGTTGTCCTGCCCTCCAGTGTCCGGTTTCGCACGCCCTCGGCGTCCAAAAAGGGTGTGGTCATTGATTTGTCATTGGGCTTGCTATATGCGACTAGTGCGCTGTGCCGTTTGGTCAGGCAAAGTCCTAAATCTTGATGAAGAAATGTCAATTAATAAATAGATTACAGAGAAAAGAGTGTGTGGCTTCAGTAGCTTAGGCAGAGGTGGTGTGTCTCCTCACGGTCAGACTGATGGGTGTTCCCCTCGCAGCCAGTCCTCCTTAATGGACCTCTCCTTTCTGCCTTTGATAAGGACAATCAAGCAGACGCCAGCTCTGCGCTACTCTTCCAGAATCAATCAATTCTAATTTGTTTGATTAACGCACTGTCGTGAGATTCAATGTGGCCTTTCACCTGAAGTGAACCCCACTGGCAGGAGTTGTTTGCATTTCAGAATTCTCCCCCATAACTTTTCCTTGGTAGGATCCCCTCTCCAGAGTATTCTCTGTTAGAGCAAGGGAAGCTACATGTAAATGAATATTAATGTGATATTAGAGTGTCCCTAAATTACCTAATTGGTAACTTTTTCACAGAGATTTCCTGCATATAGTTTTGTCCAGAAAGCATATCTGGCTGTTTACAGTACACCCATCCTTATGGCTTGTGTTGTAATAGCTATTGAGTAAAAAAACAGTAAGGTAAAACACAAATAAATGTTGAAAGAAAATTAGTGCAACATCCCGTTATTACAGATAGAACAGTGTAATAGCATTTCCTGGCAATTCTTTCATTTTCTTTTTGCCAGTGTTTTGCCAATTTTTTCCATGTCTTAAAGTACATGGGTACATAAAAATTAAACGTTTGCTTAATAAATTCACTTCTTCGTGCTGCTCTTAAGTAATTACTTATATTATAAAGGTATTATAAGATAGTATACCGTATGTCTTGTATAATATTAAAAGCATCTCGAAGGACCTGAATTGTAGTGCTATGGAGATTGGGCAGCCTTGTCCGTGTGCACGTTGCGCGGCCTCTGAGTAGAATGGGGATGACTGTGTCTCTGCAGCAGTCAGGAGATTTAGCAGGTATCAGCAGCCCAAGTCAAATCAGCTTGTTTCTGTGGTGCAGCAGGGCATCACTCTCGCTACGTTTCACAGGGGGAGCTATAAATAGACTAAACCCTGGAGTCACAAGCAACCCAGCCAGGACTCATCTTATCTCATGTCACGTCAGTTGAACAAGTTCACCTCATAGTTTCACCAAAAGTTAGGTATAGCTTCAGAATTGGAGGCTGTTCAGATTTTTTTGAAGTATGGGTATGTTGGGTATTCATGCCACTGTCGCTGTAATGTGGTCTGATATGCTGCAGTGGATCAATTGATCTTTGATTGGGACACTATGCCATTTAAACAATGTGTGGTGGTCATGTGTTCTTGAAAGCAGTGCTGGTAATCTAAAGTGGATTAGAGGACAAAATGGCGATAGGTTAGGTTTATTTCTATTTGAATACTAAAGAGGGAGTCCTCTGTTGTCAAGGACTGATTGCATTTTGTTTTCACATTGATGAAGTTTATGTTTAGTCACTCATATACCACCTACATGGGTGTATCCAACTATTGCCGGCTAATTGCCAGACATAAGAAGGACTAAAGGCTAAAATGTGCATGTACAATACCTTTAGTGAAGATGTTTTTTTATTTGTTATAAAGTAATGGACATGTTTCATTATTTTGTAATGACATTGGCCAGGAAACCTTGGTTCTTAGAATAAGAATTGTACAACTCAATAAGCTTTAATAATTACAGAAGCTTGAACGCAATCATGTCCTTGGAAACTATAGAAGTTTTTTTTTGGTGGAGATTTTTTCAAGCTTTCAAACACCCTGGAAGTTGAAGTTATGGATCAGCAGCAGACAAATTCTGCTTTATTACTCTATCTTTCTACCACTTCTAGCACAGTGCCATTTTGGGGTGAAGGGTTAACAAGGTATATCTGGACTGAAGATATTAGAGTGAAAATGTAAATGTTAGATAGATGGTCCTATTACAAAAGCACCACTTTCTCATTAGATGAATTGTTTTGCCCAGTGATCTGTAACACTGACCATGTTAACCCCCAGTCGGATCATAAAAGTGCTTTTTTTTGTCCAGGCAGGGGAAGAGAAAAAGGCTTGAAGTGCTGTGAATACACAGTGTAGCTGGACTTTCTCTTGATGTCTATGTGTAACCACAGCTGGAACTAGATTCAAATTCAAATTGAATATTTCATTTGAACCCTTCCCTCTGTGGGATGCACAGTGAGGCTATTTCATGGTTAGCTAACATGCTGAGAGTAAAAATGTTCACTACTTTAGCCCTTGTTGATGAGAGGATGATTTTCAACCATAATCAGTGAATGGGATTATTCAATGTGCTATATTTCTGCGGGTCATTCTGTGGTATATTTAGTGCCAGAGTTTTAATCGGCTGTTATCTGGATTCTTATTGGCTGATTCTTTTATGAATTTTGATTGGCTGTCATATTCCTGGAGCGTTGCAGACTGTGTTCCTTGCTGATTGAGAATCTGATTGACTGGTCCTTGTTGAATTCTGATTGGCTTAAGAGGCAGCAAATTCACATCGGCGACAGCAAGGCTCCATCTCACGTCATATCAAATCAAATCAAATCACTTTCTCCTGAAAAGCTTAACCAGTGAAGTGGATGCTGCTGACAGTATTTCTTGATAATCAGCATTTAGGAGGTTTGTGTCGCTGCTCTGCTGTGGTGCTACATTATTACAGTGCACCATAGTGAGGGCTTGAGCTCAGAAGGGACAGATCTTTAGGCAAACTGCATCGTCAGCTCCAAGGCTCTGGCTCTGTCTTCCTCATCTTTCTTCATCCACACGAGCAGATTATACCCCAGGCTGACTTGAGCGGTCAGGCCAACTGGCCTTCTGGGTAAACAAACCTCCTGTCTCACTGCTTGCTTGGAGTGTTACACTGAGTAGCCATACTCACTCCCTGATCTAGGTGCTCGCAGTGCTCGCAAGATGACCAGGCCGCTTGCCGTTCCCACCGTATGTCCAGTTCTCTGCTCTCCCCACTCTGTTCAGTGTGATGTTGGGTTTCGGTCAGTCTCTTACCACCTCTTATTCAGGAGCTCAGCTGTGCTACTCACTAGTGAGTGCCCTGATGCTAATGCACCTGCTAGACGATGCTATGAAGTTGGATGACTCAAAGCTGTTATTGAAGTGCAAAGTTTTTAATCATGGGAAAGAAAAAAAGCCACAGAGAGACAGAGAGAGAGAGAGGGAGAGAGAGAGAGAGAGAGAGAGAGAGAGAGAGGGAGAGAGAGAGAGAATGTCAATCTGTCTGTCTGTGTGTGTGTGAGTGTGCTTGAATATGATAATCTTTCTCATGATAATATCAGGCTTCAGTAAGCTCAACCCCTCCATGCTCTAAGGATCATGTTCTTTCTTTTACACCCCCCCCCCCCTTCCTTTGATGTCTGATGAAATTAGGACATAGAGACACTGACAGTCATGAATGGAAGAGGTGCACATCTAGGAAAGGCAGAAGGCAGGAGAGCACATTGATAGCACTCTGGTGCCACTCTCACTGCCCCCTCAGAACGGCAGTGATGCCTGTGGGGTGCCCGGACAAGTGGCAGCGTGAGGTTTTCATCACATAGTGCACCTGGATTCCACTCACCCATCTCAGTGATACCTCACTCAACAGACAACAGCCAATCCCATCGCTTCTCTCTCATGCTGTTCAAAGTGGTCCGGCCTCATTCAGTCACTTCTGGCTGTCACCGTTTTTGGTGAGCTTCTGTCCAACTGTGTCTGTGTGTACCAGACAGGAAGACATGCGCAAAATCAATCAATTCGAGTCAGTTCCATATGTTCAACGTTCAGGTTGAACAAATTAATGAAATATCAGTCTGACACCCGCCTCCTAATCTGAAACATGAATGTGACAATGGTTTAAATTTACAGTACGGAAACCACAGTGGAATGGAGTGAGAGGATGGTGGAAGATTGTTTTTATGCAAAGTGAAAAGGTTAATCATATTATGTTTCAGTTCAGAACCTCCTGCAAAGATTAATACAGGAATGAGTGAATCAAGAGCATGAGTACACAGTACTGTATTACATGCCTAGGTCGTAGTGTTGTGTCTCAAAAAGCATAACATTTAGTGGAAAAGATTTCAGAATCAGGCCTTTCTACAGCTGTCATCTAAGCATGCAAAAATGCAGGGCTCTACACTAACATTTTTTTTTTCAGGAGCACTTGTGCGCCCAAGTTAAAAAATGTAGGAGCACAGACAAAAATTTGGGCGCACAGTCAGTTCTGTACTTAACTTACACATAATCTAACATTATACTGCAGCTAACAGTTAAACATGCCAGTGCACCAATTGTGAATATTAAGAATGACTGACAACATTTAGGCTACAGGAAACAGGATTTTAAAGATCAGTGCCTACTTTATTTTCAGGTCTGTTCTATTTTCCTACATTTTGTTCATGTAAAATAATATAATACATTGCCATATTTGCATTTAGCCTGTATATCAAGTATCCTGCCAAATGTAGGCCAATTTATTTATTTGTGAATCCATCTATAGCTAAACCAAATATGCCCATGGTGACCTATCTGACTGCATACTGCCTAATACTACTACTAAAACAGTCCATTTTCTCTTCCACAAAACCCAACATAGGCTAAGGATATATGTTTTATACTTTTAGTTTTTATTTGAAATATCTGCATTGATGGGGGCAGTAGGCAAACGTTAGGCCTACTTTCGTTTTGCACTTCAGCTTGTATTCGGTGTAAACAAACAAGCATGCGTGGAAGCCTGGAGTTGTCAGTAGCGTTCTACCAAAGCTCCGCTTGAACCCTCTCTGGTTCTACCTTTGAATAAAATGGGTGTATTACGGGAGGCTACTTTTGTGCCGGTTCGCAACAGCTATATTTTGCATATTGCAGCCAATACGTCAACTGGGCTAAAAGGCATGTTAGGTTACCTTTCCTTCTCTCACTGCATTCTCAGAATCTTATCCTGTTCCTCCTATATCCAATGAATTCGGTGGATAGAAGAACTAATTTCATCAATCTTTGCATCTTGGCTGGCTAGTCTAACTTTCCGCTTTTTCTGCGCGCTCTTGGATTTGAAGCGACTACTAGCGAGTCACAACGCGTAACTGCTAACGTTGATGGGAGATGTAGTTTTTATGCTGCATTCGCGACGTGATTCTATGGTTTGCACCAGTAATGTTTCTCGATGTTGCGGTGTATTTTGTAGACAAACATTGACATGGTTAGAAGTCATTCGCACCAGTGCGCCTAAATATTTTTTTGCACTCGCACGGCATCATTTTTACTCGCATGTGCGAGTGAAATGGGCGCACTGTAGAGCCCTGAAATGTAATTTCTCTTGTCTTTGAGACAAACTTTTGTAATTGTGATGAACAAATATAATTTGTGCCTTGTCATCTTCTGGGTTTTGCCAAGCTTGCAAGATCCCATGGACTGCAGTACTTCATCATATTAAGACTCTGTGAAGGGCAGAGGTGGAAAAAGTACGAAAATATTGTACTCAAGTAAAAGTACCAATACCTTGATGAAACATTACTCAAGTACAAGTTAAAATACCGATCTGAAAATGTACTTAAGTAAAAGTAAAAAGTAGTTCATTTAAAATGTACTTTAAGTAAAAGTGACTTAGTTACTTTTTTTGGGGGGGGGGGGGGGTTCCAGAACAACCAGTTTTACCAGAAACTTTCTAATGAGGAGATACAGCACTCAAAAAATCCTCCATAGTAATGCATGGGGTTAGTCAGTTGTCTACAAATATCACAACCCTTCCGCGGCAAAACGTTGACATGTGAATACATTGAGCCAATCATGTGGTGTGTTGTAAAATACATTGAGCCAATCATGTGGTGTGCTGTGAAGACATCGTGCCAATCATCTGTTGTGATCTCGCTGCTGGAGCAAGATTGGTGTCGTGAAGCCTTACGCACACGCATTTCTGCCAAAATAGATGCACGATAAGTGCCCAAAAAGTGTTGCAATATGGCCGCCGAGTGGAGGTACTTGCCTGAAAAGGACTTTGGTCCTAGCTCGAGTTGCTGCAGCCAGCAGCTAAGGCAGCCATGTTCATGCTCCCAGTGTGTAGCGCTGTAGCTGCAGCAACTCGAGCTAGGTAAAACCGATTGTTTCAGTTTTGTTCATACCGACAGCACTCGGTGACGTTGAGAAATGGAGATCTATGAGAAAAATCACTGGAGTTCTCCTTTAAGTTTGAGCAGTAGTTGATTTTCAAAGTTAGTTGCACTCATCCTTGCGTCGCTTTGCAGTGAACAGTAATCCAACTGAAAAGCCCCTCACAGGCAGCTGAGGCAGGGAGGCCAATGTTGAGTTGTTTTTTATATTTGGAAACAAGCAGAAGGTTCAGCAGATTAAAGGGCGTCGAACTGGGGGGAAGAGTGGGAAGTATAGGGCCCCAATGGAGGAGAGGGCCCATGAAAAGTGGAATACGGGGGATACAACATTTTCACCAGGCATTAGTAATAACTCAGGTAATCCACACATAAAAAATCCAAACAACTCCATAAGTAGAGTCATGTGTAATGAAGTGGAATAACACAGGGAAAAAGTATTGAACAAGCTAAGAAAAAGCACTAAGGCAAGGAAAGGGAAGGAATGAGCTGGAATCTGTAAGTAGTTAGAGTAGTTATCCTTTCTATCTGTGCAAATTAATATAAGCTTGGTTAGTATATTGATGGGCTATAAAAAGGTTTTTCATTACCAAGGTGTCACACAAGAAACATTTCATGATGGATAAAAGCAAAAAGCTCTCCCAAGACCTTTGCAACCTTATTGTTGCAAAACATATCAATGAAACTGGTTACAGATGCATTTCAAAACTTCAGAATCTTCAGTAAGCAGCATGGGAGCCATTATCTGCAAGTGGAAGAAACATCACTGCCATGCAGGATCTCCTCGCAATATTTCTGACCAGGGAGTCAGAAGGATAGTCAATTCCAAAAGCCAAGGACCACTCGGAGTAAGCTCCAGAAAGACTTGAAGGCAGCCAATTCAATTAAATTAAATTAAACAGTTCTGGAAGTAACTAAAGATGAGGATTCACAAGAGGGACCCCTGGAATCTGTTTAGAACAATGGGCCAAAATCACACCTGATACTGTGACTAATACGTTTTGTCATACAGGAAATGTCTTGAAGCTGTCTTTACAAACAAAGGCTTTTCCACAAAGTATTGAAGAAATTTCAGTAGGCACGTTCAGTACTTTTTTCCTGTGTCATTCCACTTTAATACACATAACTCTTATGTTTGGATTTTTTATACGTGTGTTAATATAATGTGTGGTGAAAATTTCGAATAGACTCACTGGAAATTTAAGCTAATTACTGAAAAAAAAAATATATATATATGTCCACCATATATTTATTTTACCTGAATATTTTAACTTCCAAATTAAATGTCAAAATGAATGTCAGACGAAATTTAAAGTTTGACTGACTGGATTTTGTATACAAAACATAGTGAAAACTGTCTAAGGTCACTCTCCCTTGCTAAAGAGCTAAATGGTTTAGTCCGCCTGCACGATTTATAAGGTAGTCTATCTTTTGTTTATTTAGTTGAGCATCGCTAGTAGTGGACCGCTAATTGTTGTGCTGCTGGTGCAATGTTTTCTCCAAGAAAGCCAAGTCAGGTTACTAAAAAGAGAGACATCAAAATGAGGGGAAACAACTGCTAATAAACTTCTTTCCAAAGAAAGGTGAGCACAAACGTCAAAACACGAAATCCCATGGTGTTTGCTTGAATATCACAGCTATCATTAGTGCTAAAACGAACTGAGACAACCCATTGAAATAGCGGAAAATACACTTTCATAGGTTAGGCTACACATGTAATCTGATACATCTCGTGATCCAGCTCCAGCTCCATCTCCATCCCTTTCAGAAAGACTGCATGGCGCCAGCTTGATGTCCTGTTGTAGGCTACATGCTGATCATTATCACTAGGCTAGTGGTTTAGGGCGCGATTTCTTTTCTCTCCCTTTCTGTTTTCTTTAGTCTTAACTTTTTTTTTTTACTCAAGTAACGGATGGGATTTTTTTTATGTAGCGAAGTACAATACTTCACTCAAAATGTAATCAAGTAAAATTTAAAATACCGATTTTATAAACTACTTAAAAAATACAAAATACACAGAAAAACTACTCAATACAGTAACGTGAGTAAATGTATTTCGTTACTTTCCACCTCTGGTGAAGGGGTATTTGTGGTCAAACCCTGTCATCCTCTGACGGCTCTCTCTAGACTCTTCCTCTTCAACAGCCCAAAATCAAAGCTTTTTATGGGCTTAAAAAGCAGGAGAAAGCCCTGACTTAGCCCGATGCAAATTCTTTCCCAAGAACCTTTTTTTTTTTTTGCTGAGCATTACTGTATAAATGATGAAATGAAGCTCTTTAAAGCAAGGAAATCAGGACAGGGTGCATTTAAATTAGTCATAAATACTTGGGTGAATCCAACGAGGAAAACAAGTCTGGCATGATTGAATATACACTAGAAGAAAAGTCTAGAAAGGCAGTTTAAAGAGAGATATCCTCAATTTGAAGCTTTGAACCTCACCCATAGAAACTGGTTAACAACTTAGCTTATGAATCCCATAAATCATATTCACAGCTTTTAAATATTCATAGAGACCGCGGGATATAAGTACTCCAAAGAGGCAGGGCACTGCACTCAGGTCTCTGTGCAGAACTGAACTGCATAAACCTGCGTCTGTTTTTTTCACAGGCAGAAAAGGACTAGTGGTCAGGGCAGAGTGCAAGATTGCACGATGGAGGATTAGATTAGATTGCTGTAAGATGAGTGACAGACATCTCGTAGAGCAGAAAGCATCTCAATCATCTCCATTTCACCTTCATGACTCACACCACTTTATCAGGTTTTTTTTAAATCTGCGGGGTACATTTTCATTTGGTCGCTGTGGCGCAGTCTTGAGAATGTTGCAATGGAATATCACTGCACAGCGCCGAATGTGTGCCCTCAGTAACCTGTAACGAAGGCACAGGAGCTGACTTGGGAAAAGAATGAAATGTTTTGTCTGGGTAATTGCTGCACTCTTTTTTTGTGGTTAGCCAGGTGAATTTTCATTGCTCACTGGCAGAATGAAGAAGAGTCTTGTCAAGAGCGGAAAGAATGGCCAGTAGAAAAGAGTAACAGAAATCTTGTTAAAATCATATTAAAGATCTTGTCAGCATGTTTTCTTTTATAATGCAAATGAGATTTTTCAGCCTGTCAATTGATTCTAGTGCCAATAAATTGCAAATTGGCAAAAGTCATCTTCAGATGCTTGCTATATGTCAGCCTGGCAGAATCATTTAACTGCAAACATCAGATTGCTGCTGAAAGCCATGAACTGCATGACTGCACATTTAATTAAGATCATATGTCAAACATTTTTTTCTCTGGAAATCAGAGAACAACTAGTTTGAAGCTGTTGAAAGTATTTTTGTTTTCCATGGCTTATGTTGTATCTGTATTTTGACCAATTGGGCCATTTTGAAACATTCTTTAAGCTCTTGATGCGAGATGTCATGTAAATTGATATAAAATGGACTAGTTAACTTCTGATTTTATTATTATGGATAAGAGATATTATCTAAATTATTGTGATTTTGTTAAGTGCTGGAATTACAGAATGTTTATTTTACACACACCTGAAAGCTGTTAAGATATAGACAGGTATAAGTGTTCTCTCCAATCAGTCCCTTACATAAGTGGTGTGGGAGACTGTTGCAGGTGTCTTCATACAGTAGCTGAGAGGTCAGATTGTGTTTGTGTATGTGTATGTGTGTGTGTGTGTGTGTGTCCATACTAGCTCTGTGTGTTTTTCAGCTGCAGTATTTGAAAGAACACTTTGAAGAGTGAGTCTGTTGTGTATTGCAATGTGTAAACTCTCTTGGATTGCTGCAGTATGCTGACAGAGAGAGAGAGAAATAGAGAGAGGGCATAAAATAGTAGAAAAAGAAAGAAGGAAGAGACAACGAGAGAAATAAGGCATGAACAAATGTGATTGATTAGACTGAATGAAATTCGTAAGGATAGATAGATAGATAGATAGAGAGAGAGAGAGAGAGAGAAAGAGAGAAAGAAGACAGAGAGAAAGAGATTGTAACAGGGAGAGAAAAGGTCATGGTGCATAAGGCCCTCTGGCTGTGATGCTGACAGGGGAGGTGGTGCTGGGAGATGGAGTTTTTTGGGGCACTGGTCATCCACCGATGACATTATTCTCTCTGAAATGCCTCAGCCTCTCAGACGGGAAGGCAGAGGCATTGGGAGCTAGTGGGGCGTTGGCGTGCTGTGTCACATGAACACAAGTGTGTCGAAAGGATGGTTCCAGTTGGACTCAGGTGGACATGGTCGGTAAAGAGGTTGGCGGCAGGTTACCTCTCGCCGCAGGTTGCCCACCTATGCCTCATGTGTCACCAGCCCCATCGCCTCAGGCAGCTAATAACCCCAAAATGCTGTGCATGTCGAACACATAGACCAGAGGAAGCTCTTTCCTTACGTTAGCCCTAGGATTGCAGTGGGATTCCACTGGGGTTGTCTGAGATGATGCGCTTAACCGAGGTAACGTGGATGTTGAGATGACACCATTGCAGCAGCTACAAAGTGTGAGTGAACAAAAGGTTGAAAAAGGCACAATGCCGCCTTCTAGTCTTTCCTCTGGTGGCAATCCAGTAATGGATTAAACGGACTATTGAAAAAAAAAAACTACCTAATTTTTGTTCCCTGTAAAAATGTTCTCAGAACACTTTTTATTCAGTTTACAGAATGTTCTCAATCTCAACTCTAGTTTGTATTGACATTCTGTGAATGCAGATGGTCTTTGGGAGGTGTTTGCAGATTACCAGTCGTCTGTCACAAACACCTGCCATACACAGGCTCTGCGTAGCATAGGCTACTGCCCGTCTGTCCAGTCCTCAATCTGTGCTGTTGCCTGGCATCAATGTGGAGGGATGTGGCCCAGCCTTATCAGTGCCTGCCCCGCCGGGAATGCCCTCAGCCTGGGAAGAGTGCCACTTAATTGGTCTGCGCACGTAATTAAAAGCTGGTCGTTTTTTAAGCCGATCTGATAATGGACTTGATAACACATAATAACGTTTCCTAAAATAGTGGCAGAGGAATAGAGAGGGAGAGAGAGAGAGAGAGTTCGCTAAAATTGGCCTTTGAAATACTCCTCGGAAAATGAATTGAGAAGTCTTTTTCCCCAATTTATTTCTGGGACGCTTTAACTTCATTTTCTCAGGAGACCCTGAGCTGCGATGGATCCTGTTCAGTGAGAATGGAAATTACCTTCCATGTGGAAGACATTTTGTTGTTGTAACAGAGCAGAGGCCCCTAGAAAAGCAGTTAACAATAAAGCAACCAGGGGCTTTCAACTGATTGTGACCTAGGGAACATCCTGACTAAGGAAGGAAACGGAGGATCATTTCTGAATAGGAAATAGTGACTCTTCATTGAGACATTATTGAATACATGGTCGGAGAACACTGGCACTGTTGTTATGGATCACCAGTTGTCTGCAAACCACTGGTTGAACTCGGATTTACACTAACAAACACACAATATTCATCAGGCCCATTGCATTTAGAACTTACCAATGTGTCTGGAAAAGTAATTAGCCACTACAAGTTCATGAATCACAGATCACGTATGCTATCTGTTACAAGAAAAATGACTATCGGGTGGCTTGGTTGTAATCTTGGGCCATTTAGCTGGCTTGGTGCAGCCATTGATTACTTTTCTGTCTCTCTCATATTAAATACATACACGTCTATGGTGAGGAGGACAGCAGCTCAGCAGCAGGTTACTCACTGCTCTCTACCTCTTCCCCTTATAGTATGGCTTGCTCAGGGGCAGGGATATAACTGCATGGTGATTAATGGTTTTGGCCACCAGCGTGTTCATTTTTAATGGGTTGGTTCAGATGAGTCAGAGATAGATGGTTCCTCTCTCCCCCAACGGTTGGACGGTTCCCAGCGCCACTGATATGAATATCCCACTGAAATGTTACTGGAGACACCTCCCACTGGGTCGCCATGACAGCTGAATGGTGCCTGAACACTGAGGAGGGTACTGACTTCAGGGGGAAAAAAAGAAACACCCACTGCACTGGAGGGTTATTGGATGATTGGAAAGTGCTCACGCAATTAGGCGTGAGCACTAACAACACACACTTTGTTCCAAAATGATCACTTACACACCTTGGTAATATATGAGCAATAAGAGAATGATGAGTGTATGTTTGTATGGATTCTGTAAATTATCATAGATCGCCTGTCGTTTAAACTGGTCATATGCAGATGCTTTTGTTTCTTAAATGAACGAGTTACTGTCATGTAAATGAATTGCAGTCTAAACAAGCATTCATATCCATTAAGACTGTTGTTGTGATTGTATGACTCACTTCGAGTGCCTCCCGAAGCAGACTTCTCAGTATGGCGTCTGCACTTATCATTATAGAACTTCAGACGTATTACCTGCCACTGATGGATGGCCGCCGGATGCGGGAATTGGCCTGTTTTTCAGGGATGGCCACCTGCCGTGCCAGCTTGGTGTGCAATCAGAGATGTGTTTACAGTCCTTTGAATTTCCTCATTTACACTCTCCATGTCTTGTCAGTTTTTGTCGCGGCTCGCCACCCACCGCGTTTGATTGATGCGAGTGAAATGAGGTGCACCACTTACTTTACGGAGTTTCACCATAAGAGATCCTGGTGACTTGGAAAGGTTATGCTTGTGTCAACAGCCAAGCTTGTTATTCAGCGAAATTGTTGTTATCATTGTTGTTGATGTTGATGTTGATGGTGTTGAAAATGTAGTTTCATGTAAGTACATCTGATCACAGCATATGCTTTTAGAGGATACCTCACTGATGTGTGGCATATATCTAATTTAATATTCTGTTTAAAATCTGTTTACTGGATTGTGGTCAACGTGTCTGCCACCACCCTCTGGAATAATCTACCACTCCACATCTATAGTGCCCCCCCTCTAGACATGTTCAAAAAGCACCTCAAAGCGCACCTATTCATTGAGGCCTTTAGCCTTCAACTTCAACTCAACTAATTTTTGTTATTATTATTATTATATATAAAACTAAATATTTGTTTTATTATTAGATGCCTTTCTGTTTAAGAGCTCATTCAACTCAACTCATTCAACTGCCATTTATGGCACTATCCTATCTAAATCAACCAGAGCATGCTCTCCCCTACATTGTATCATTTCATAAACCTAACCCTGATGATTGGGAATTAATATTGCTCAGAGAATGACATCCCCTCATGCTAACTAGCGTCATGGCTAGGCATTATAACTGACGCCACTGCAAATCTCTAAAATGGTCTGTCACTCCACGGAACAATGACCAATTAAAGAGCTCGGCCAAACAGCCCTTGTCATTTGATTACTGAGAACACCGGCACAAAGAGTCCTTACTGGTGGAGAGGAGGCCTCCTTGTCTGTGCGAGCAATATTCGATGCTGCCACGCCACATCAAAAGAGTCCGAAATGGGGGGGGGGGGGGGGCCATCAGCGTGGTGGCCGTCTGGTGGCGTCGTCTCCTGGATCTCCTCTGGTGGCCTGCAGTGTTTTGTGAAGAAGTCCATTTGATGCCATTAATATGTGTGGCTGGCATATGGAAGACAGCCAAGGCGCAGGCTTTTTAAAATGATGATTTTTGGAACAGGTCTTTTTGAAGTTTCTTTTGATGCTCCTAATTGCAGGCTCTTTAACGTGCCTGGCTGTACGCATGGGCTCTAGCTGATTAGTATTAACAGGCAAGAACATTATTACTCTGTTTGCTAATGACTAATGTAGCCCTTTAGATGAACCCCCGATGTTAAATTCAAGGGTGTTTCATTTGTCACAAGTAGCCTCATTTTGGCATCCCCACACATTGACAGACATGTTGATTATCTTGTTTTAGAAATGGCTGACTTTTAACACGCTGCTCTATTTGTAGAGGTCACTGAAACCACACTTTTCTGTTACATATTTGTGTATTTGATCCCAAGTCTGGCAGCTGCATTGTGTATTGACATTGTGTACTTGACCCTAATCCATTGATATATTTTCTGATAAGGGCTCTGACATGACACATACAAACACAAACTTATAGGCACCAAAACAGCGAGGCTGCTGAGTTTGGTGCAGTGGCTCCTTCTTGTACTCATGTCAGAGTTTTAATGAGTTTTGGATCCTCAGAGAACTTGCTTAGACTGCAGTGCAAATATCTGCAGAATGGCAGGCTGGGGGGGGGGGGGGCAATAACTCAAGCGATCTCACTTCTGTCACCGTTTTCATCCCTGAAAAACTCTGTTTCCAAGTGATAGACTGTCCTTTCCCTCGCTGTTGTCCAGCTAGTATTGAACCAGCAGCAGCACTGCTGTGAACTGTTAACATTGGCCTTAGGGGTTGAAGGAACACTGACTGATATGTAAATGTAAATCAGGTTTGTAGGCCAAGTATACTTGCGTACACAAGGAATATGGTCTCTGCATTTGTCCCATCCGTGAATTAGTGAACACACAGAGCACACAGTGAACACACAGTGAGGTGAAGCACACACTAACCCGGAGCAGTGATCTGCCTTGCTACAGTGGTGCTCAGGGAGCAGTGAGGGGTTAGGTGCCTTGCTCAAGGTCACTTCAGCCGTTCCGACTGGTCGGGGATCGAACCAGCAGCCCTTCGGTTCCAAGCCTGAAGCCCTAACCAGTAGGACACAACTGCTCCTGTGATTGGTTTATTCATGGGTGTAGGTCCTCTTAAGAGGTTTTTATTTCCTTTGTCCTGTGAAGTAAACAGGAGTGTGCTGTAGGTGTGTTTTTTTCCCTCCTAGCTAGCTGAGTTTTCTGCCGTAGTGCAGGCCATGCAAAGCCGACCGGACTGGTGATTTGGGAAGGCCTAATATCATGGAGCACATGACAAATCGTGTTGCATTTTCTCTGGGTCCTCCTGTCTCTTATAATTTAATGAGTCGACACAAATGTCCTTTGGTGGTTATCTAAGAGGGCACTATTGTAGAGGGCACTGTAGGGAGGGGAAAAAATAAATAAATAAATTAATGACAAGCCCAGGCGTCGGAACAGCGCTTTGTCTCACAGCAGCAAATTCTTTTGTGTATGACAAATAAGATCATTACTTCATTTTCCCCAGCTTAGGGAAAGTGTGTGTGTGTGTGTCTGTGTGTGTGTCTGTGTGTGTATGTGTACATGTGTGGAAAGGATCTCAAGGGAATGCCCCATTACTTACCCTTTACAAAAGGTCACATTGCTGTTTTCCCTGGAAAGGACGGAGGGGAATAAAGGCATTGGGTATTGTTTTGGGGGCAGCAGAGCAAACATGACCGCCACCACTGTATGCCGAAATGTCACCAAGTGATCACACTCTCCCTCACCTTGGAATGTCAGAGGCAATCAGACATTCTGTTCACAGGAGCAGCGAGCCACTCTGACGACAAGCCCATTCATCTCTTTTGTCCCTGCCAGTGATGCGTTCTCTGTGCCACCACTACTGTCGTGAAACTCATTTGCATCAGAGGGAGCAGGCAGATGGCTTTACAGGGGATTTCATGCACCCAAGCCATGCTCATCTGATTGTGTGGTCCTGGCCTTGGTCTGAGAGGGGGGTGGTGTAAGTATGTGTGTATATGTAGGATAAGTGTGTTTCTGTGTGTGTGTGTGAGTGTGTGTGTTCAGAATGTCCTTCTGGATTGGAGCAGTGAATCTCAGAGGGTCAGAAAAGCGCTTTAATCACATTGGGGAATAAGAAGCCGATAAGCCATTCAGAGCGGCCCTCCCTGTCTGCTCTCGCCCTCTATACTCCTCCAGCATGAACCACTTCCTGTCTGCCTTTAGCTTCTACACAGTGTATCGACTGTCCCACCCACTGATCAATGTTTGCCAAAGATAAACCTCATTATGCTCTTGAATATGCTGTGTTATAGATTAATAGGGGTTGCTGCTGGAGTTGTGGTATGATGTCTGAATGCATTAGCTTCTGACATTTGGTGGAGCAGTGGTAACGGCACCGACTGACAAGCGGTCGACTCGGGTTGGATTCCCGCCATTGCGGGTCTGCGGGTCTGTGTCTCTTTGGATAAAAGACAGTTTGCTAAATATGAGTCAACTTTAACTTTAAAGTCTTTTATGATTGCATCTTGAGCATGCTTGAGCTGAGTTTGCTAGGTTTCACTGTTGGAACAAAACACACTCATACAAACAGCATAATCTCCTGATGTCTTTCCAGACGCCACCTTACAACACAAGGCCAGTGGGTGTCTGGCCTTGGAATGCCACCCTTCCTTGGCATGACCGGCGAATCCTGTTAATGAGTAGAGACTCTGTCAAGGCAGTTGGCAAGGCAGCTTCCTGTGTCTGGCAAGAGGGGCACTTGAAGCCATGAATGTCTTCTTCACAGTGTGTGAAAGAGCTTGTCAGAGGCACGTGTGGCTATATTTACATCAAGACATTTCGCACATCAGGTGGGGTTATAGGGTATAGTATGAAGTTACCTAATCATGTAGACAGGCTGAAGTTCTCAAGGTTGTGAGCTTTCAAGGGTATACAACCTATGGCATGTTTCTGCTCTGCTTCAACTGGTATATTGGTGTAGCTTGACCGTGATTTTTAACCACAGCATAGAGCTCATGATATACAGGCTGTATTAAATCCAAAGGAATGAACCTATGGCTGCTGATGGTGTTCGAGGTGCCAAATTTTAAACCATGATAGACCTTTAGTGTGAAAGTAATTGTGGCGAATAATTACTTAATAATAATCTTAGACTGGCAAACTTCAGGAAAACTCAGGAATCAGGTTTATTCTGTTACAAGCAGAGAGGCATGGCCTCTGTTGGATCACCCTCTGTTGGAACTCTCTCTCTTCTTCAGTTCTCCATCCTTCTAATCTTAGTCTGACAAACATTGCAGTTTAGTTACTTTTGTATGGGTTAAACAAAGGAAGAATTTGGCGCCAAAACGAGCCAACATGGTTGGTTCTCCACTTGGCATCAGACACACCTACTCACACCTACTTCACACCTATCTGAAGAACATGAGGAGAGATATCTTATATATCTGAAATATCACTTATAGAATGTTCCAAACATTCTCACAATCAAATCATTACAATCCTTGTACTGAGACTATTACAATGATACCAAACATGAATATATTTACATTTCATGACACATGGATTCAGTATAGCCAGGTAACATCCTTTGTCTTGTAGATCTGATAGCCCTTGGAACCAGCACATTAGCATTTCATTGGGGGAGGGGAGGGTGTCTTTGTTTTAAAGCCAAAAGGGGCCACATGGCTAAAACTAGTCTTGAAACACAACTAAATGTATTGCTATCAGGTGCCTCCATGCTCTAATAAGTTCAACAGGACACATTGCACTGCTGCATATATTGTTGTAAATAACTCATGACCTTGGCCTTTCCAGGAGTGCCTCAGTATGCAACCTATACCAATTACCTTGATTGATGCTGTGCCCTTATCACTGGTGATGAACTTGCTGTCACACAGTCTGCCCTGACTAGAGTGTGCTGGGTTGCCACTTTTATCCAGCATTACCTAGTAGAAGTAGAAGTTGAAATGAATCCTGAAATTACTTGGTGCTGTGGATCCTCTGCTCTCCTCCAAACTGGCACCTTGATCCATCTGCGGATGGAGCAACAGCAACTAGCTTACGTTTGAAGCTGCAGATTTCACCAGTGGCAGACGGGGCTCCACTCAAGCTACAAGCCGCACGCTGCCGACGTGCCACCCCGCTCCCTGCCCGGCTGCCAGTCACTGTCATCCTAATCTGCGAGGTTTGGTTTAAGTCTGCCGGAGTTATGCGTGGATTAATTTTCATGAGCTTCAGCCCTGTTACTGGTGATCTAGGGCAGTACGGCATGTTATGGGGGAAAGTGGAGGGATTTGCCCTGATTGGTACCATGCCAGAGATGAGGGGCAATTGCGTAACACAGTGACGGTAAATATAACACAGACATGACATCAGGGAATAATGTTTTAATCCTCCTCTGAGTCTTTCGATGTTCTTAAACGCCTGAACGCCGAATACTGTTACAGGATGTGGCGAAATTATACTCTCGAGCATGCAGTGAGGAAAATACCCGTTTTTTTTTAGCTGCTTAGGAAAATGTGAGGTGGAATAAAAGGACTGGAGGAACGTAATCAGGGAGCTTTTGGGAAGGAAAGTGACGGCCCTGGGTGAAGGGTGCCATCTTGTCCTAAAGACGCTCGGCGCCCAAGGGGGGCATGCTGAAATAAAAAAAACACTACTCCTCAAGGATTTCTGAGCCATGCAACCAACGAGTCACTGCTGAGGAATACCTCCTCAGATTTCCCTCTAACAGCCCTTCCCCACATCCACAATAAGCTCACGTACCAGAACAGCGTCATGTATACATCTTTCTTGGGGTTATGCTTTATAATGTAAATATACTTGAATATGCTTTACATATATTCTTTAATTTTTAGCATGTAGCTTTCCTTTTATAAATTCATAACCACAAGCAGGAGGGACGTCACATCGTTTCTCAACATTCGGAAGAGGTCAGACTAAAACAAATGGCAAGCAGCAGTGGTGAGTGGCGCTACACATGTCTAGATTGTACTGTGTGTCCTAGATAAACAGTGTGTGTCTACTCAGCATGCCAGTAGGGCTTGTCCACATCAAATGATTGACAGCAAAGTGAATCCCCCTCCCACACACACACACCACTGGTAGTCTTTCTTTAATGTTTTTGCTGAGAGGGTCTGTTTGAAGCTGAACATAGAATCTTGTTTCAGTTTTTGATCGTGTTTCTTTGGAATTGGCACTAAATGACCACTGACCGCAAACATGTTTATTCTTGTGTTGTGCTATTTTGGGGCAGCATGATTTATTTACTACATGCCATATGTGTATGACTGTACACAACATGGTAATTAAAATTGTGTCCCTTGTGGTATATTTATGTATTGCCCCCCGTGTCTTAAGATGGCCACACTGAATTATTTCTTTGACAGTGCATTGACAGACCAAGCAAAGTCCTTAAGTAGTTTACCTTTTAAATAAATATAATGTTTGAATGAATATATTGATGTTTGCCAACTTATACCATAGAGTCCCCTTCTCTAGCTCTAGTCACTCCTGTTGCAACCTCATACTGTGAAAACATGGCTGAGGACCTGCTTTTCCTTTCTTGTGGCTAAATCTGCTGGGATTGGAGGCGCTGAATAAAAGATATAGGCGGCACATGGACGTCGAGTGTAAGATCAGGGCCATTAATAATTAAGGGTGCTTTCCCTCCAGTCGTTTGACTACCCAATGGACTGAAAATCCTGTCAGAGAAGCAGAGCTGTTCCTGCTGCTTTGCTGACTGACACACACAGTTTCCAAGCCCTCCTGCGGTCTTCTGTACCGTGTTCCTGTAGGGAATAAGATACTAAATATGCTTTAAGGTAAATATACACTATAGGGATATTTCCTACAGGGAAAAAAACACTTTGAAGTTATTCCTAATGAAACAGATTTAATTGACCGGTACAAGGCACAGTTCAAGGTTGTACACTGAAATTTGAGGTCTGGAATTGCAGTGTGACTTGAAAACATGTCCTTGTGATTTGAAAACATCTCCTTGTCTGAGGACGTTAGCTCTTGTGTAGCGTTACAATGAGACTGCATTGTGTTCCCTTAATGGGATTCAGGGCTGGGACATACTGTAGTTGTCAGCCATGTCTGCTGAGGTCTGAACCGGCATCCCCAGTGGGAGTGGAGGACCTTTGTTTGCCTAATGAGAGTATAGGACACCTGATGCTCCCTCCATGGTGCCCCCCCCCCCCCCCCCCCAGCCACCTCCCCCCTCCCCTCCCCTCCCCTCCCCTTTGTTATAGTCCCGCTAAACTCTCCCATAGATCGGCAGTGTTCAGTGGTTGAGTGGGTGAGCCACTCCGCGGGAGCTTGTCAGGGTCTTCATTTCACACTGGTAGACACTGTGGCGAATGCCGGCATCGTCGCGGCAGAGAAGAGAGGGAGGTGACACAAACGTTCCTGTGTCTGTGTGTGTGCGGAGGATTAGCATCGAAACAATGTCTTAATGCGAAGGCGGATGGCTGCACTAGCGATGCGGGTGGGAAGAGATGCGCGGGATGCGGGGAGGCAATAGGCTTCCCCCCCCGACACCGTGTCAGGCAGTCGGGTGACTCATCACCCCCCCCCCCCCACACACACACACACACGCACATACACACGCGCACTACCCAATCCAGCGTGAATCAGATCAGCCCCACATGGACTTGACATTTTCCCTGCGACGTGGCTGGTTCCGCCGCAGAGTCTGCTTAGTCACCGCCCTCGGTTGGGCTTTTCCCTCCGATTCTCAGGAGACGCTCTCCGTGTTTGGGCCTTGGGAGCAAGCAAGACAGCAGTGCTCGCTGGCTTCACGATCAATTGCCCCATGGCCTGGAAATCCTGCTGTTCAGCCAACACAGTGCCCTTTTCACGCATCACATTGCAGCACAGTTACGGGAGCGGTATGAGCACTGTATTGTATCGCAACTGGTCGATGCTGCCCTTTAAGCAAATGCAATAAATCCTGGGACTGGGAGATACGTAGTCCAGAGGAAGGGCTGTTATTGCCATTATATGGTATGGCTGGTCTTGAAGTCTCTGCACAATCTAGTGCTCATGTCTGGTCATGTCTGTGTGTTTCATTACGGGCATGGCCTTTTGAGTGGGCGCCCAGTGTTACGAGACTGTCAAATGTGTTTTGGGCTTACACTCTCCGTGTAAGCAGAACTGGAAGCACTGAAGCTCCCTCCGAGTATAGCTGGAGTCTCTAATCTCCCAGGCCAGTGGCAGGGACCGGTCAACCGCATGGCACTGATGCAGGCTGTGCTTCTCTTTAGGGACTTTTAACACCCCCACCTTATTCCCCCGCAGCCGTACCCCCTCCCCCCTGTCTCGTGCCAGCTTGACAGCTGGCTGGTGTGTTGTGTGTTGACCATGCCCCCCCCCCCCCCCCTCCTCCTATCGCCCTCCCCCCACCCATTTAAATTCTGGCCTCTTGTTTGTAAAATATGCACAGGCACCCACTGTGGTTAATTGTTCACAGTTCCATTTCACCTTACCATTTGCATAATTGCCACTTGTGCCGCGTTGATATGTGCTAAGCCCCTTGTGCTTTCTCCAGCTCTACCCAAGAGGCATGCTTTCTCTTTTTCATCTTCCATCTCTCTCTCTCTTTCTTTCTCTCCATCCCCCTCTCTTTAGCAGGTGTCATTCTGCAGCTGCTATCTGCATGTTTAGCAGCCCCCCCCCCCCCCCCCACCACCACCATTTGATCTCAACCAGGATTCAGGGCTACACCCTGTGATTGTGTGTTTCTTTTGTTTGGATAGAAAACTAGCCATTTATTTGACCAATGCCAGTGTGACAAGGTTGTGATGCGGTGAGAGCAGATTGTGAAGATAGTGATTGTGTGGCTGGCATAATTAACTCTTGGGTTTGGCTTTGGAGTAGGAGAACAGGGCTATGCAGCCTTGAGATGTGAAGAGCATTCTCATCTGGAGGCCCCTTTGGAGAATCGACCGCCTGTGCCTGTGCTTGTGCTTGTGCTTGTGTTTACTTTACGTGTTTACTTCACCTTGGCTCAGTCTCTGGGTCTTGAATGTTCATTTAAAGCCCACTTCTATTCACAGTGGTGTGTGTGTGTGTGTGTGTGTGGGAGAGAGAGAGAGAGAGAGAAAGAGAGAGAGTGAGTGTGTGTGTGTATATGTGTGTACTGTATGTGCATCTTATGCGAAGATAAAGAAGAGTGAATATCCCATCTCGAGATAAATTATCCTGAAATTATTAAAACCACCATGCAGTCGACATCCTGCCTTCTGGTTAATTACATGCCATAATGTTGTCATGCAAAAATCAGGACTATATGAAGCCTGTTTTAATACCATACTGTGAAAATGTACCAATCTCTGCACTTGTTAAAGTTAAGGTTGAAACACATAATACTGTAGCTGAAATTCTCTAGCGTCTGCAAAGTGAAGAAAAACTGAAGTGCCAGTTGAGCAGCATAATATATTATAGTGACTGCTTGTTTTTATGATGCTGTTTTGGAGAATTTTATCTCAGCTCTCATGTGCCATTTAAATTCTTTTAAAAGTTTTTGAAAGGAGTAGACTCTTTTTGGTTTAGGGCTTTCAAAAAGTGTGATGAGAACTTTTTGATGTTCATTTTTCAGGATATACAGCACATTAGGGTTGCAGTAGGCTCTGTCTTCTTTTTAGGGATTTTTGGAAGCTGCGGGCTCTCCTGCTGAGAGAGAGTGAGAAAGAGAGTGTGTGTTCGTTCCTCCTACAATCGACAAAGTTGCAGCCACAACTTCAAGTCAACATTATCAATATGTTACTCTTCATCTTTTGGTCCCCAGCGTTTTCACATTAGTGTTGGATGGACAAGGGAGGATAAGTGTGGGTCACTCATGTGGTTCAGGGCTTGGACTCTGGAAAGTGTCAACTGTCATTTGTCAATTTGTAATGCCACTCTCAAAATGAATCAAAGTGAAACTGGATTGAATTGGGTGTGGGTGGTGGTGGTGAGGGCACGGGTGGAGGGGCTGTCGGTGGAGTGCAAGGTGTTTGGAGGACACTTCCGATTGAGTCTGGCGCTCTCAGACAGCTGTGCCTGCGGGTTACTGGCTCCCAGGGGCCACCGGGCCTCTTCCCTGTCACGGGGACTTAGCGCGAGCCCTCCTCAAGCGCGGCCACCTCCGTCCAAAATAGAGCCGCCCGCCACCCTCGGCCCCCCCAGCCCCAGACGCTGCAGACCGAGCGATGACAGAGGCATCACCTGTCCTCGCCGCTTGGCCGCTGCTGATTTATGAGTCCACTGGAGTGTGATGGGACTGGGGACGAAGGCAAGGAGGGTGGGCAGGCAGCCACGCGTTGTTTATGCATCCTTGTGTGTGTGTGTGTAGCTGTGTGCCTCTTGCTGGTGTTAGTCTTCGTAAACACAAACGAGCTGCCACTCCTGTCCCCTGTAAGGGCAGCCAGCCACATTTTCACAGTGGCCTGGGCGGCTGCCGCCGCTGCTGTTGTGTCTGACTCACCTCCCCTCCTGTGAGGAGCAAGAGCCACTGAGTCAGAGAGGGAACCTGCCCACTGCGGAGGGCCACACACACACACACACACACACACGCACGCACACACACACACACACACACACACACCTCACCACGCCAAAGACTCCAGCGGCCCTCCTCTCAATGACAACACTCTCCGGTACACAGGGGAGCTTAAGGCAGGGCAGTTTCACCAGGAGGCTTTAAATGCAACTGTGGTGTCCTTCAGCTAGATATGAATGTGTGTGTGTGTGACTTTGTGTGATTGTGTGTGTGTGTGTGTGTGTGTGTATGTGTGTATGTGTGTGTGTGTGTGTGTGTGTGTGTGTGTGTTTATATTGATGGAGGAACATTCACCAGAGGGATATCCGAGCAAAGAAAGAAAATCTCAGTTCGTTTTTTTGAACTTCATCATCTCTGAGCAGCAGGCACAGCTTCAAATATCTACTGAGACTGCTGCTCTGGGTTGCCTGTGTTTGCAACCGTGACAGCCTGAGCCAGAGATTATGCGTGGGCAGGGCTAATGGTAGCCATTTGTGGCTGATGGATTGACACACTTGCATATCACCGGTCATCCTCAGCGACAGCTAAGTGCATAATGCTCTATGAAGCACCATAATATCTGCAGTGCGTCTATACATTAGCGTTCATACGGCGCTCTGTAAAGAAGAATCAAAGACGGAGAAAAGACAAAGCACACAAAGAAGTGCAGGAAAACAAGTTGAGAAATGAAGTGGAGTCTAAATAAGCAGAAGAAGTAACTGGGTCCATCTTTTCTCCCTCTGTGTGCACCAAAGAGCGCCTGAGCGAGACAGGCTCTGTTGGATGCTGGTGATTTCGATGGGTGCGGTGCAGGGCTTATGCGGGGCCGGTGTGCAGAATGGGGATCGATCGTGTCATCCATATGTATAAGGCACCACTGTGCCAAGGAGCTGTGCTGTCAACCGGCGGCCCCCCCCAGCTGCTGCATCTGCAGTCACTTCCCTTGTGCTAGTGCTTCGTTATCGGCAACCTTACACATGCGCACACACACACACACCCGCACAAATCCACTCACCTACAGTACAGAGGTACAAGCAGACCCAAGCTTATAATGATGCACACACAACACACAAGCATGGATTCATAGACACAAAAACTTACTCATCTACCACATGTACAAGCAGGTATACTCTATCCGAAAACCATACGCAAGCGGACACACACACACATATACTCTCACACTTGCACATGCTCACACTCAAGTACACACACTCTGGAAACTGCTGGAGTAAGCAGTATTGTTTAATCTGAATTCTTATGCAGTAGGGATGAACCCCATCCCCCTCAGAAAACTCTCTATACTGTATCTACTCCAGTATTTTAGATTTATGAGAGGCCATAACGAGCCTCTGTCTCTCTTTTCCTTTCTCTCTCTCTCCATTGCACACTCTCTTTCTTTCCTTCTCACTACCTCATTGCCTTTCTTTCTAACCCTCATAGCCACTTTTATCCTGTGTGTCTGGCCTCCCACTAATCCTCTCTCTTTCTGTGTGTGTGTGTGTGTGTGTGTGTGTGTGTGTGTGTATGGTATAAAGTGAGTGCCGTGTTTAGGGTCTTCTCCCATAGCCCACTCACATCATGACCCCGACGCTGTGGCACCTGTCTCCCTCCCGCTCCACCCCCGGCACCTGAGGGGGCTGCCACTCTCCAAGTACCAGCGGAGGACTGCCATGCCCTGGTGCCATATTGTTCCGCTGGGGAGATAAACGCTTGAGCTTTTTGAATAAAATAAAAATGGTGAGGAAAAAAGTGAGCATCAGAGTGAAGGGAAAAGAACAGGCAGCGAGAGAAGAAAAGAAAGACCTTCAACTGGCAAGTGCCTGTGTGTCAGCTGCTTTTCTATAGTGAGTCTGAGTGAGTAAGATTACAGCTTGATGAGGGTCTCTCTCTTTCTCTCTCTCTCTCTCTCTCTCTCTCTCTCTCTCTCTCTCTCTCCTGATTGAAGTCACCGCTGTTTAACAGCAGGGTCAACTCTGCAGATTCACACACTCTCCTCTCCTCCATGCAAATGAGCATTGGGACTGCGGCAGAGCCCTCTCATATCAAAACCCACAGGAACAGACAGAGCCGCGCTGCTCAGAAGAGCATTGTGATGTCACTGCTTATTTAGCCTCTCCCCGCCCTCTTCACCTGAGACCACTCTCGGAATGTCACCTGGAACGATGCTGTGATGTCACAGTTGAGTCACCGTGGTGACGCTTAGTGAGCATTGGTATTATGGGCTGGCTTGAGAGAGGAAGATTGAGAGGACTTGATACTCTGCTGCTTTGTTTTGCACTCAGAAGGCTACACCATAAATGCACTCAATAACCACGTATTGATTTTTCTGCATTTCATTTTTTTTTTCATTATGAAATAGCGTACAATGAACTTACCAGTCTGCAGGCTTTTAACCAGCTTTCCTTTATATTTCACCATCACAGCTCCTGCAGTAATATCAAGCTACGGCTCGTAATGGCCCATTCCCGGCTGTCATAAGTTAATGCATAGTGAGCCATTATGTTAATGCTTATCTGATCTGCCCTCCGTGTCATTCACAGCAGTAGATGATGATTGTATGTAATGTTAGCTTTCTGGTGTCCATCACCCTCATGACCTGTTAGTTATTGCTTGACCACATAAGTGGAGACTGTGGCCTGCCTTTTCCATTGTGTTTGGCTGCCAGAAGAGAAGTTCAGTGCGTGCCAGGGACAGTGTGGCGGAGTACCGTCACTATGCGCTCTGAGCCTGGACACAGGATAGTTTATGTGGGGAGCGACATGAATGTCAAGTCCATATATTCTATCGAGCTTGTGATGTGTATACCAAGAATCAGAATCAGAATAAGAATCACGGAAAAGAGTTTGTGAGTTTTACAACTGGAGTGAGAAGCTGTAACATTGAAACTTTAAACCTTCAACAGACTAGACTACACACCCCTCAACCCCCCAAGCTCTTCCTCTTGTTATCAGCCTAGTTTGGAGCCATGATCCCCAGAGCCTGAACATAAAGGCGCTTTAGTGTGATGGCTTCATCATGCAGTGATGAGTGCATATACAGTGCCAGTATAGTGCTGTGTGTGTGTGTGTGTGTGTGTGTGTGTGTTGCTGTTGAAAGGCATGCCATTAGAGAGGCAGTGCAGTGCCCTGCCGCCAGCTGGTAAGCGATGGCATCATTAAGTTCAAAGCCCACAGTTAACACACCAGCCCTCGTCCAATCAGAGGAGACAAAGGTGAAGTAATGGCTCTCTCTAGCAATTAATGTTCTCTCAATGTCTTGCACATTTTCTTTGCTGTCTTATGTACTTTTGATAAGTGCACAAACACATGGTGAACACATACTGAACTTCTTTTTTACTTTCTTAGTTTTGTGCATTATCAACACACACACACACACACACACACACGCACACACACACACACACACACACACACACACGACACACACACACACACACACTTACACAGACTCTCTGCCCACTGCCCAGTAGCAGACAAGTTCAGTGTAACACTGGAATCTCAGCTGGTTGGGATTTGGCTCTGTTGTACATCTGGCATTTAATTTACCTATCTCTCTCTCTCTCTCTCTCTCTCTCTCTCTCTCTCTCTCTTTCTCTCTCTCTCTGTCTCTCTCTGTCTCTCTCTCTCTCTCCCATGTGTTTGTTTGTTGTTTTGGCTGTGTTTTGTGTCTCCTTTCTCTGTGCGTTTCTGGGGCAAACACGCGCACACTCCTCCTCCTCCATCCGCTGTCTCTCTCTCCAGCGCCCCTGTGTTTTCATGGCCCACTTTAGGGCCGGCACGAGCCTGCTAGCACTCTTGTTTATTCTCTGGCATCACAACACAACGGACGGGAATCCTCGCACCCCGTAGCCATAGGTGCTGCTGATGCTCCAATGGTCCATGGAGGTCCAATGCAGCATTTCAGTAACCAGCTGGAGCTGCCTCTCTGTGTGTCGGCCAGGCTTCGCCGACAGTGTGGAGGTTGGGGGGGGGTGGCAGTGTTGGAGGTGTTACTTGTCATGCAATGTGACAAAGACTCATTTGCATTTGTCATGTGTGCGATACATAAACAAAATGACAGAACAGAGGTATGCACTCACAGAGTGAGTGAGCGAGAGGAGGGGTAAGAGATGGAGAGCAGGAGAGAGGGAGAGGGAGTTGAGGCGGATGGAGGTGACACATTTAAATGATCACCGGCTCTGGCCTACTTTCACTAATGGAGAGCTGCGTTAACTAGCTCATTTGCTGGGATGGATTTGAGGGCCCGTGGAGACTTGGCGAGCTGTTTGGTCTGACGTCACCGTGACCCCCGGGCCCTGATCTCCCTCCGGGCCCTGATCTCCTGAGCCCGAGATGAGCTGGGGGTTGGACTTGGAAATCTGTCTAGGTGATAGGTACATGTAGCACCCCTGTGCCTGTGCCTAATGACTCCAACGCCTGTTTATCACTTTGTCACACTGGGTGACACGCGTGAGTGAAGAAATTGTGATCGTTGCGCTCAGCCAGGCCCTCCGTGCCAGCGCTCTGGCGCCGTCCTGCAGGAAATGCATCAGAGACTTTCTAATGAGGAGACACAGCACTCAAAAAAAAAATCCTCCATAGAAATGCATGGGGTTAGTATGGCAGTTGTCTACACATATGCATGGTGTTAGTATGGCATTTGTCTACACATATCCCACCCCTTCCGCGGCAACAAAGTCGACATGTGAATACAATGTGCCAGTCATGTGGTGTGTTGTGAAGACATCGTGCCAATCATGTGTTGTGATCTCGCCGCTGGAGCAAGGTTGGTGTCGTGAAGCCTTGTGCACGCACATTTCTGCTGAAATAGATGCACGATAAGTGCCCAAAAAGCGTTGCAATATGGCCGCCGAGTGGAGGGACTTCCCTAAAAGGACTTTGATAGCATGCTCCATGCTCCAGACTTGTGCTGAGGTCACTGGAGCTGCTGGGTTGGAGGCAGCAGGAGTCGTCTGGACCCTCTGCCCGCCTGATCAGCTCATGGAGGCAGCTCCAGCTGGGAGAACAGCTGTCCCCTGCTCTGCCTCTCTCCAGAGCCAGTCTCTGGGTGTACAAATGTTAGGGGGAGCACATGTGTTGTCTTTGAGTGACTATGTGAGTTGCATGCAACCTCTTTTGTTGGTTTCTATGCCATGGACTAGATATAGCGCAGTACCTAAATTCTGAACGTTTGAATTGGCTTTAGTGTGAAATGACATTAGTATGTGTAAGGCTTTTTGGAAGACATTTTCCACAGAATAGTTTGGAGTGACTAAAGGAGTGTAAGCACTCCTTTAGTCAGAGTTGTGTATCTCCCCACTGCATCTTAAAAGCCTCTATCTCTCAGAGATCCCATTTCTGTGGAGTAATTTGTATCATCTGACATTTTCTCCAGGCATATCTGTAGGGTCATCCTCAGGCTTGTGTTTACCTAAGCTCTCGCCAACTCTGACTAACAACATCCCCAATTAACAAAAGCTATTAGCTGCCCACACTGCCTGTGATTAACTCTGATGGAGCAAATTACTGACAACACAAAGGCCGCTCACAGTTCAGGGAGCTGTGGGGGCCATGTTTGCTGTTGGTAACGTTACAGGGTGCAAAATGATGAGGGGTGCGGAATAAACAACCAGCATTGCGTGGCTTTCAAAAAACATCCCCACCAAGCTTCTTCGCTCTGGTCTGAGTCGCCGAATCGCCAAGTCGCCGAGTCGCCGAGTCGCCTTTTCCCTCTCCTCCTTGCTCGTCAGAGTGTAGGGGAGGAGAAAACCGTACAGCCAGACTAATTAGCAGCGTTGTCCTAGCCGCCGGTATCTGGCCACCCCTGTCCAATGAGCTGTGCCACCCGCCCCCACACCTCCCCAGTCCACCCCAGCACTCTCCAGCATGTCCCAGACTCCATTATCTCCTCTCCTCGTTCTGCGTCTCCTCCTGCCTGCGTCCGCCGTGCTGGAGAGGGGAGAGTGAGAGAGACAGGTGGCCTGTTCTAATGATGAGCAGGGAGGAAGTGTGCATACACAGAGGTGCGCAGGAGAGATGGGCTGGAGGATGGAGTGAGCGTGTGTGTGTGTGTGTGTGTGTGTGTGTGTGTGTGTGTGTGTATGTGTGTGTGTGGTTTGGGGGGTGGGGGTAGAGGGGTTGCAGATTGCAGTGGAGGTTTTAGTATGTGAAAGAGGACAGAAAACATAACACGAGCAGAATGCCTAATTCAGTTGGCTCACCTCTGCTCACGGCTGCGCTCGATGCTCTATGCCCCCCCCCCCCCCATACACTCCCCCCCCACAACATCAGACCTGTTCCTCTGAGACCCTGTAGGCCTTGTGTGGGATCAATAAATGCTTAACTGCTTGACGAATGAGATGAGTGGGTAAGCGCTCCCTTCATAAAACCTCCTCTCAGTGATCCCTCACACTGATCTCGTAGATATGCGTCCCATATTCTGCTTTAACATGCCATTAAATTCACAGTGAACTTACTTTGATTTAGACAAATGAGCTCTTCAATTAGCTTGTGGCCTCTTCACTTACTATAGTTTTAATGGAATATACAGAACAAGGTTACGTTGAACAGATGTCACCTTTGCTTTAAGCTCAAGGTCACTACCAGCACTGTTATTTAAACAGACGCTTTAGATGTGCTTTTCTGAGGTAAATGTTTAATGTGGAGTTGATCTGTACATGTGTTGAATGCCTCCTGCATGTGTTTAACACTGATGAGTGGTGTGGGTGTTTATTAATGGAAGAGGGTAGGAAGAGGCTTAAGACGGAGCCTGAGTCCCACATCTGTAATCCTCCCTGCCCTGCTCTCACGCCAGCTCCCTCCCCTCCAAGCCAGGGAAAGAAATGTGCTAATGAAACCAGAGAAATCACCACGGGCTCTGCTGCTACCGAGCACTCATACATAAAACCTCTCTCTCTCTCTCTCTCTCTCTCTCTCTGTTTCTCTCTCTCTCTATTGCACACACACACTGGCAAAGTGTCCTGCACATGCACTTTCCATTTTGTGTATTCTCTCACACACACACACACACACACACACTGACACACACTCACAAAGACACATACACACACTCACAAAGACACATACACATACACACACACACACACACACACACACACACACACACACACACACACACACACACACAGGCAGAAGCACATCCATATACACACATGCACAGAAAGACATGTGGCTCCTAAGCCCACTCCTCTGATAATGGAAGAGCTCTATGTCTTATTAATGGGCTGCTTGCCCGGCGCAGAGTCCAAGGGCTGCGTTAATGATTAATACCGAGTGAAAGCTGACCCACACATGAAACCCTGGGGAAAATGGCTGACACCAGTGGGACCAATAGAAGCCAACAGATCTGCCTTCACTTTGACTAAAAACACATATAAAGACCTTCACCTGCATTGTACATGTCCACTGTTAGGGTCTACAGATGACTAAGGACTGTCCAGTCGACTATAGCATCTCTGTGGTCCCTATGAGTCTCTCCCTCTGGGTGGTTATTGTGATTATGAAAATCCCAACAGATATGTGGTAGTGATAAAGGAAGGCCTCAGTTACCATGGTCACGAGAGTGTAACGGTCTCTTCATTGCACAGGCATGGAACGTTTCTCATGAAAATGCTAAAGCAAAGTTGTGTAGATTTTTGGTTTGGGGTTATTGCTCTGTTGGTTACAAAAATAAGCATTATCTCTTTAAAAACACAAAGCTGGCAAAAATATGAAAGAAGTTTTACTCCTTTTTGGTTGACTTATTTATGACGGGAGTGTGAATGAAGTCGACTTAATGTCCACTAGCAGAATATAAGGTGAAGCTAGGGGATACACACACACACACACACACACACACACACACACACACACACACACACACACACACACACACACACACACACACACACACACACAGTAGCTCTGGTGATTAAGATAGAACCATTATTCACAAAGTAACGGCTTAGTGACGTAATTGCAGTAACAACTGCTTGTCATCAGGTGATTCCTCCTCACAGTCCCAGAGGGAGTATAGCCACCGAATGGGTTTTAATGGAACACAGCTTTCTTCCTTGCACTGAGCATTGAGGTAGATGGAGCAGGGCATTTGGTTGCAGGTTAGCGCTGCTTACCATAATATGTGCATGATTTCCCCAAACGTTTGCCCCTGGTCTGTGGTTTGTGGTTTTGGATTTTTTTTTCTGTGATAGATAACACTACAGAGCAGCATGCTTTGGGGTGTTACAGAAAGCGATACAGCTGTTCTTCTGCATAGTCTATAACCCCCTTTTCCTATGGTATGCCTGAATGGGAAAATCCCATTTGCTACTATGTGACTGTGTAGCCCTTGAATAGGTAATGTTTGTCAG